>NC_139678.1:71889607-72084607 GCF_964106915.1 Podarcis gaigeae
GATCCTTGGGATCCCTTTCCAACTGTACCATTCTATGATTCTATGATTCTGTAAGTATGCTTTCTACTTTATCAACCCCTGCCCCACCCACATGCATTCTGCCATGCGAGCAGATACAGCCCACATCTGAATACATTTATGACAAACATATACATGTAAATTTGGAATTGCTTAAAGAAGTGAAGGTCCAAAGGGGTAGAAATATTTTGAGGATGGATGTTTCATATTATTACCTCAATGCAGATATGCCTTATTAATACACAGCACTGTATACTGTTCATACACTATTTGTATATTGGATAAAAATGTGAACCAGCCTTATATTATTTCCACACACAAAAGCTGAGGATGGAGAGAAAGAGCCTTCCTCCCTGGCTCCTCAGTGCCCATTACCTGGCCCTGGCCCTGCTTGTACTTCACCCACAGAGAGAAAGAGAGAATAAACTTGCCTTCAAAAGAAGGAGATGCTCCTTTCAGTCACTATCAGAACTCCCCAAATATGTAGGTCACTGTTCCCATATACAGATGGAGAAGGATAGCTGAGACAATGACTGGAACTAGAGCCCACAATGAAACCACAACAGAGCTAGAGCTGGGGCAGGCATAAAAGAGTCTGTGGCAGAAAAATCCCTAAACCACATAGGGACACAGGAGCTCAGGCAAGACAATCTCAGCCCCAGGAAGCCCGGATGGAGGTACTTGCAGGTACTGGGTGGGAACAACTTTCCTAGCTTTCTACCTCCCACCTCAATAATATAGCACCTAGAAATATACTTGTAGAGAACCACAGCTTTGCTGGGTCTACACATTTCCCTCAACCATGTTTTGGGAACAGCAGAAAAAAATTAACCTTGCAATCTGAATGGATATTGCCTTTTGCAATCTCATTGTTCCTGTACGCAATAAAGTATGGGTAGCCCAGTAGTGTAAGGAATAATTTTGGCTCCTTTGAAAGTCTATGAATGAGCAAAGGAGACCGAAGCAGAGTCAGGAAACATACATAGATGCTTTTGGGCAGCTGCAGAGAGGGCTGAAGCTGCTAATTGGGAAAGACAAAGATGTAGGGAAATGGCAGCCTGTCTGGAATCCAGTAGTTGAATGGACTGCTCCATGTCACTCCATGGTAAGCCCACTTTTCTGGGGTAAAATAAAAGGTCAACAACTTCAATTCTAAAAAAAAGGTCAACAACTTTGGTCGGCCCTCACCCATGCTCACTTCATCAAATCTGGTCCTCTTTGATCGGCACCCCTGCTGTACAACATGAATGGGAGAAATCCCATTTTATCCTCACAACAAACTTACGAGGTAAACTGGGCTGAGTTAGTGACTTGCTAAGGACTACCCATCGGCAAAAGGCTTAACTCACCCTCAGTCTTTAGCCAACCCTGCTTTTTTAAAAACCAGCACCAAAAACAATACCATGAAGGTGCCTGCTTAACATGATTGACAGGTATCTCGGCAACCAAGTTGATGAGAAGTTATGACAAACCAAGTCCAAATAAATACATCCTTGGAAAGCAATGGTGTCACCAAACATTGGATCAACTGTCTTCCATGGAATAATGTTTTCCCTTGCCCCAGTGCAGGAACCTCAGTCCAGCACAGCTGCAATAGCCGGACTACCGTCTAGCAGCTGTGCATAGCAGAATTTGCCAAATGAGAAGTACCAGCGAACCCCCGCCCCCCACACCATTTCCCTGCAAGGCATCCTATTGCTTTTTTTGATATGTGAATATTAGAACCTTGTATGCTAGCCATAGTAGAGTCAGAAGAAGTTCCTTGACTTCATTGCAGGTAAAACCTATCTACAGGATTATGGATTGTAAGATTAAAAATAAAGCCTACCAGATATAAACAGAAGCTTTCATGTTATGGATTATTTAATTTATACAATTATGGGCCTGTTCAGCATTCTTCAGTGAGAGAATGCAGGATCACTTCTCTGAAAAAAAAAATGTCTATACCAGGGCGCCAATATTATTAATATTATATGACTTGAGCAGAGGTATTTGATATAGTTAGATGTGGCCACATGAGGTTCGTTAAAAAGAAAACAAGAAAACAGATGATTAATTGTACTAAATACCCCATTTTTGTGTGAGAAACTACATCACTTCTTAAAATCCACTGACTTTTAGTGCAACTTCATCAGAGTCTTTGACCTGAGTCTACATAACATGAAGAATCAAAATCAAGGTATTAGTTTGATATAAATAGAAGCAACAGGGGATGTAAAAACCTGGTGGAAGAAAGCTGCCTAAAACCTGCCATCTGCCTAAGAAAGACAATACAGGAGAAGCCAATCTTATGTCCTTAGGGAGGAGTTTCCACAATTAGGACACTGCCACTGAAAAGGCCCTGTCCTATATCCCCTCTAACTGCACCTGCCTTGGTGGACAGGGTCTCAGAAGATGACTGCAATCAATAGACAGAAAAAGGTGGCTCCTCAAATACCCTGGTCCCAAGCCAGAAGATTATCCAATTTCATCTGTGAGGTGGGCTAGTCTGGGATATAGAGAGTGGGCCACCCAGTGAAATTTATGGCCAGACAGAGGTTTGAAGTTGCATCATCCCAATCTAAGTCTCCATTCAATCCACTACACCACAATGACTTAGTTAAAACAGTATACTTTCACTTCTTTAAATCTTGCTGGGAATTTATGAGGTGAATCATTTTTTTTAAAAAAGTAGCAATGCTGTTTATTTCAAGATCTGTCCAGTTTATGGGCTGATCCTCTTGCATTGTAGTGCATGAGGGAAAGGAGCAAGCAGAGTCAGAAGAGGAATCCATGCCACCCCAAAGGCAAGGGATATTGTCTCTCTCTGGTAACAGGGTCCAGTTGGGCAAACTTCCCATTGCTGTTGCTGCAGCATAAAAAACAACCCTAGGCAGGCAGAGATTCTGTGGAATGTGCCTTGGAATATAAAGAAGTTTCAGATAATTAAGATGCAAATAATTGTTTTTCTACATTACTCAATTTAATGACTTGGGCATAGCAAGCAAAACAGATCCAGCCTTGCCAATTTTCACTTTATAGCCTCATCCTTAAAGAGGCTTTTCTGGTCTAGCCTTGAGGCTGTTTATTTGTTTCTTTCTTAGAAATATATCCCATCTATAGCCCACTTACACTTTTTTTCCAAGGAGAGGATCTAACACTTTTTCAAAAGCCTTTTCATGGAGATTTTGAGTTTTTCTTCTTTCCTTGGTCAAAATTAATAGATGTGCATCATTTTGATTTGAAGAGAGGTTTGATTTTTGCAAACACTATTTAAGAGATTCTGCTGTTGATATTTTCACATTAATATACATTATTTATCTCTGCAGGGTGGTGAAAATGAGGGAGTTGCACGGGCTTAGGGGGCAGGAAGTGGGATTCTCTGTAATCATCAGCAGCAGGGGACTCCTTTGAGGCTGCATTGTGAGTTTCAGTTAAGATTCCAGCAGAAACAAAATAATTGTGTGTTGAGAAGTGTGCGGCTGGGAACTAATACATGAGTAATCTCTTTCAGTTTTTAATTTCCAGTTCAAAATGTCGCAAGAGCTCAGTAGGGGCAGGGATCAGTTTCCTCTGAGATCTGAGCCCCTACAGGTGTTTTCAATGCTAGGATTTAACTCTAGAACACCTAATATAGGGGGGGGGGGAAATCCCTGAGCAGGAGTAGAGTGCGTTTTTCTAACCATCAAGCAGCCACTTCTTACACATTAGGGAGAAGGGCTTCCTCATCAGAGGGTGTGTTTCCAAGCAGATATGCACCCCCAGTGGTATCTCTTCTTCTTGAAACAAGTATTGAGCGTAGGGCTTCTCTGTTATTCACATTTCACTTCACTTAAGCCTAGGTCACCTATTCTTAGCAAAGCAATATATGGCCCTGTTTGCTAAAATTCATTTTGAGGAATTAACTAGATTTTCAAGCACCAGTGCTAGACAAAGTAAACAGTTCTATATGTAGTCACTGGAATATTACCAAACTGCAGTTAAATATCTGGCACCATTTCATTTTAGGTTTTATATGGAAACCTCAAAAATAATGTTTTTTTCCTGATGTTTTCATTGCTGCGTGAAAGTTCTTTTTGGGGGAGCCAGACTCTGCAAGCCTTAAATTCCCTATTAAAGTACTAGAAGAAAGAAAAATGTGTGATGGAGTAAAATGCAGTGAACAGGCAGGGATACCATTTCAGATTTCAATGAGAGGAAGCAAGATCCAGAAAATTCCAAAACCTATTGGACTCACTTAAGGTGAAACTATAGGGGGAAACTAATGTTTTATTAACTTATTTTGTTTGCTTGTTCTACTTATATCCTACCATTCCATCCAAGGTTCCCAGGGCAGACAAAAAAAAGTCAATTCAAATGCAACACACTGGCACAATTCAAAATCATAAAATCATGATAACCAAATCAACCTTATTCACATAGGACAAATAGTCAATCTTTTCCCCTCAAAAGGATATTTCATTTATAACCAGGGCCCTTCAACGTGGAAAGCTGCAATTTAGCAAGAGTTATATGAGCTTCAGAGCAATAATCCTATGTGGTCTGAAACACAGAGTGGGAGTTCCACCTATGTGGTACACTTGGGTTCAGGGGTACACTTGGGTTCAGGAACCATAACATGAACATCAATTTACAGGTTATAAACCTGTCCTCTGAAATGTAGCATAGTGACTAAGGCTGCAATCCTGTGAGCACCTACCTGGGAGGAAATCTCAGTGAAGAAAGTAGGAGTTCCTTCAGAGAAAAGGTGCAAGAAATTGAGATACAAATCAATAAATGCCATTTTTTTATCTTACCTTTGTCATTGGCAAGCCATTCCCTCTTAGTCTCAGAGTCAATCTGTTCATCTATAATATGGGAATAATAATACCTTAAGGTAGATGTAAGGATGACAACACACAACAATATATTTGAACAACTGTAAACACTTGAAAGTGCTTTAGGAATGCTACCCATTTTTATTCTTTCCCCAACTTGTGGCTAGACTACAGTTACCTGGTATAAAAAGTCACCCTTAGTATTTCTGAAAGTTGAAAACCACTTTCTTTTTAAAGTTACAGCTTTGTAGTCAAAATATAAAATATAAATAGGTGATTTTACAATAGGTGATTATGAAGAAGTGTGCATGCACACGAAAGCTCATACCACTAACAAACTTAGTTGGTCTCTAAGGTGCTACTGGAAGGAATTTTTAAAATGATTTTACAGTGTTACTTGTAAAAGGGTCAGGCAGACTAACCCACCTTGGGGACAAGGGGCTGAATCTGCTCTGTGTGTGCTACTGCCACTGAGAGCAAATGGCACCCTAGTCCTGGCAACAAGAGTGAGCAGCTAAATGAAGGAATGGAGACAGTAGTGGTGAAGAGGCAGAGACTTGGCGGCCTAACTGCAGAGGCTGGGTGGGCCTCTTGTAGCACATACCCCATCTAACAAGGATTGTCATCTATGGGTAAAATGCAAAGTAATAGTACTATTTAGGACGGCATGGTCTCTCCACAGCCTCTACTCTTCATAAGGTCAAGATGCCAACTTTGGCCAGCCACCAATCCTAAGCCATCAATTGTGTTATACTTGTGTTAGACCCACCCCTGGGTGGAAATCAGTCAAATGTCCAAGAAAATCTGTACATATGGCAGCCCATGTTGGCAGTGCCGGTTTTTCTGTCCAGGTTTTTAGTTTGAAATATGGCAACACTACTATAAGCATTTTTTTTTTGCTAGTGTTCAAAATATATAGAATTTGTATCTGTCAATAATTCAGAAAGGAAGAATTTGACACAAAAGAATGCACGCTCAAAGGAGGTGAAAACAGAACTTTATGAAATGGGCTTAGTTTGTCAAGATGACTGCAGTAAAAACAAGAATCAGAAGATAATAACATATTCCCATATGTACCAGAAAAAAGACATCAGAAGTAGCAAATGAGAAATAAAGGTAAAGGTAAAGGACCCCTGGACGGTTAAGTGCAGTCAAAGGCAATTATGGGGTGTGGCACTCATCTCACTTCAGGCTGAGGGAGCTGGGATTTGTCCATAAACAGCTTTCCAGGTCATGTGGCCAGCATGACTAAACCGCTTCTGGCGCAACAGAACACTATGACAAATGCCAGAGTGCACAGAAACAGTGTTTACCTTCCTGCCATTTACCTATTTATCTACTTGCACTGGTGTGCTTTTCTGCTAGGTTGGCAGAAGCTGGGACAGAGCAATGGGAGCTCACCCCGTTGCACTGATTCAAACCAGGGACCTTCCGATCAGCAAGCCCAAGAGGCTCAGCGGTTTAGACCACAGTGCCGTATTTATATGTGAAATATAATCTACATCTACATTCTATTCCTATGAGTAAGCATAACTGAAACAAATGAGTAGACATGCATAGGATTGCATTGTTGGGGTGCATGCATCCTGGTTTGTTTGCAGGGGAATTAAATGACATTGGCTATTTAATGGGCATTATTTCTGATTGTTTACAAAAATATTGGATGACACTGCATTGAAGCAAGTGTTATCACACACTTCCAGCACTTTTCTCCATAAGTTTTTCTTATCACAAAATGTCTGATCTTTTGGGGAAGTGGGTTTGATGCACAAGACCTCCTAATCAATTATAAATGTGAAACCTGAACTCACAGGTATGTGAATGAAACCTTCCTGAAAAAAAGGGAAACTGGAAGCACTCTCAGTTTCTAGACATGCTTCTCTTCCCTTATCTTCTTCCTATCTGTCTGAGGATGCAACGTTCCTCACTGCTCCCATCCCAGTTAGGCTGAACTATTTATTGCATTTTTTATATGTTTAAAATATATGTGCTGCACAAAGGACACATGTTGCTATAGAAGGCCTTTGCAGGTATGTGAATTCACAATAAAAGATGTTCTTGCAGAGATGTTCTTTGCAACCAAGTTGCAAAGAAACTTGTACTTACATTGCAAGAAAATATGGGTTATCCATGCCGGTGCTAGAGGCTGTCCAAACTGGCCGAATGTCAGGGTGCAAAAGCCGACAGAAATAGGAGCTACTGAGCCAGTTGTACCACCATTTTAACTGGGTTTGCCTGACCAAAAAATGTAAAGCAGTGTGCATTTAACTCACACTGTTTTTGCTTACTTGGCAAAATGAGAACACCCTATACCTTCTACTACTGGAGCAAAGATGGAAGATGGTGGTAAAGGCGTTATCTTACTTTCCACTGGGCACCCAGGGAATGTTTAGGACACTATGAGACAAGACTTTGAAAACCACACCTTATAGGTCAATATAAATTTTAAAAATTAAATATAAACCCAATATTAAAATAAATATTTAAGAACAAAGCAATCCAAAATGGGCAAGGGAGAGTGAATCTGTGTTGGCAGAGCTGCTGGTGTAATGGAATGGGATGGGATGGTTGGCTGAATAAATTTTGCTGCCTGAGGTAGGCAACCTCTCTTCCAAGTATTCAAAGCAACTGGACAGGTAGTTAAGTTTTACTTCAGCATTGGAGATGAGACAGCACATTTGAGGGCAACAAGTTAATTTAGGGTGTGCACATCTGGCCAGATAGCACACACATTTCTGTTATCTGACACCATACCAAAATGGCTTTCCAAAATGGCTCAGAGAGGGTTTGGAAGACCATACATCTCTCTCTGAGGATGAAACCCACTTTCATCCACAGAGCAGGAGATCCTCAAAATTCAGTGGACCTAAAGGGATCAGAGGATTGTGCCATTAAAAAAGGAAGTAACATTACAATGAAGCAATCTAAACAACCTAACAAAGAATAAGAATCTAAAACAATTTTAAAGATTTGAAAATAGCTGGTGCAAAACCTTTAAAAATAGAAGATTAAAAATTACTTAATAACAGTCTGTTAAAACAAAAAGGTTTTTTAAACATGCCTCACACCAACAATAAAGGATCCTAGCGGACCTCTACAGGAAGGGTTTCCAATAATTCTGGCTGCACCGCTGAAAAGGCCTTTTTTTTTTTGCACATACTCATAAGTTGGATCACTTCATGGTGAAGGTGAGCCTCATTGGTGATCTTAATTAATCACCAGGCTGTATTTTATACTATCTGCAGTTTTCAAACTATTTTTCAAAGGCAACTCATTGCAGTTGCCTACCCTGGAAGTAACCCGAGGAGATTCCAGGCTAGCTATTTATGGAACACTCATGCTGATCTTTGCACAAAATTTGCACAGAAGTTATACAACATCTCCTATTTATTGAGCATTCATTCAGATATGTTCGTGCAGACGTTATATGACATTGCCAGCTAGTGGTTGCTATCCCACACTGCTATCCAGTGGAATTCTCTATCACTTTTCTCATCAGACTTTTTGTGGTTAGAAAAGTGACAGAAGTGTGGGGTAACAACCAAGTTTTGTGTGAACAATGAGGCGGTCTGTAAGTGTTCTTAGGAATGAACAATTACTCTATTACAGATTTGTCTTCTCTAAGAAAAAGTGGAACACTGCAGAGAATTCAAGGGAAGAAAGAAAACTTATTAAGACAGAAAGCTCATCTTTTTCATGCTTCCCCCCCCATCTTGCTGTTTGTCCCCCAGTGTCTATGTCCATTTTCTGTATCTTCTCCTTTATCTGAGATTTCCAGTTTAGAAACAGGAATCTCACTAACCTGTTCTCTGAACAGAGGAGCAGAATGAGCAATTGTCCTTCTTTAACTACTGAGAATTGGAAAAGAAGCAATGCCATTTTAGGTATTGGGATATTGTATGCTTTAAACACAAATGGAACATGTTTATGAGCATTTTGAATTGAGCTTGGAAGTGAACAGAGAATTAATGGAGTTGTTGTTTTTTTAAAATGTCTGCTGCGATCCTGCCTCCTGGTCTCTGTTAACTGTCTTGCAGTTAACTATAGCTTTTGGACTGTCGATTGAACAAAACATTATCTGTTGCAGCATGTATTATATATACCAGGGATTAGCAGTCTTTTTCAGCCATGGGCCGGTCCACTGACCCTCAGACCATGTGGTGGGCCGGACTATATTTTGAAGGGAAAAAAATGAATGAATTCCTATGCACCACAAATAACCCAGAGATGCATTTTAAATAAAAGTGCACATTCTACTCATGTAAAAACACGCTGATTCCCAGACTGTCCGCGGGCTGGATTGAGAAGGTGATTGGGCCGCATCCGGCCCCCGGGCCTTAGGTTGCCTACCCCTGATATATACACACTATAGTAGTAATAATTCATAAACTTGACGTCTACTTAAAAACACATCTTGTTTTTCCTTAGATAATGACATAGGAAGCGAACCTTGTTAAGTTGTGGGTGAACATATCAGACGACACAGCAATTCTTCAGACAGCTCTTGTTTATTCACAGGCCAGAACAGAACTGAACTGAAGGGTTCAGCCAACCTGCTTATATAGAGCTCAACAACAAAGCAACAGTAACAACTTTCTGTAACTATCCAATCAGTGAACGTCACTTTCAATTCCTTATTTGCGTATGCGGACCTGAGTGAAAACTATCTACAGTATCCCCCTGCTGGCCCAGGGTGAGAACTTCAGTACATAACAAACCTTATTCTTTTTATGAAAGCAGCACCTAGGAAGGGAAGGTTTGTTTCTTTACTCTCCCACTTAGACTGGAATGGAGATTGTCCCTTGCCATGGCTAGGAACCTTAGTAGAAAAGGTCCCCCATTGGCACCAGTGGAGTCTCCCTCCGTGCCCCCCGCCACAAGATTCAAAGCCCCACAGGTAATCTCCAATTTGATCTTAGTGGAGAACCAAAAAGGTAATCCTCTCCACCCCTGTGTGCTGCTTTCCCAGTGAGAACTGGGCTCTCGCACTGTTGATGGGTTTAGAAAAGCAAGATATGTAGCTGCCTGCTACCTGTTAAGTGCTCACCTAGTTTGGTGCTCACCTGGAAAAGGGCCCTCTTTTCCAGATAGCCCTTTCATCAGAAGTAAGGCAAGCGGCCTCCAGGAAGAGAGTGGCAATAGTGCTTCTACCTGGGAGTCTTCTTTGGCACCCACTTTATTATGTGGTACTAAGTGAAGACCTTCCAGTTTTCCCAAGCTATTATATCTTTTCACTTGTAAATCTGCTGAATCTTTCAAAATATTTTAAACTGCTGTTAGTTTATTGGATTAGAAATTGTTTTACATTGTGCTGTAGTTTTATGTCTGCTGTTTTAGATGTTTTGTATGTATAACATTTTTATTTTTATGTAAGCTGCTCTAGGTATTGAAGGGTGGGGTAAAAATATTGTGAATTAATTAATAAGAATGTTGGACTGTCTCATTTTCCAAAATAACATCAAAGCAGCACGTAATTACAATGTAGTTTCTTTGATTAAAAACTGCTATGGTTTGGAAACTTCAGAGCTTCCCCAACAAAGTCCTCAACAAAGATGGCATTTCAGCTGAAATTAAGTTGAGCAGCACCACATTTAACTTGAAATAAATTAAGCTCATTTTCTCCCATTTTTTTCCCATTTAGTTTTTGGGTCTATACATTAAGGTACAGTTAATTTTAGATGCAAAACTTTGTATGCTGTGCAAATCATGCCTAGATGTCAAAGTAAAGTAACAACCCTAATGAGCAATGTTAAAAAAGGCAGGACCCATTAGTTAAAAGACACAGCCAAAGATGACAAACATGCATAAAATTCAAAACATGATGGAAAAGAGAACAGGCAACTGAACCACATAAATCAGTGTTTTGAATTTTATTTCTCTGTGGGTATAATTGTACCTTAGTTTCTTATAATGATTTATTGAGGTAAATATTCTGTATGGTTTAACAGCTACAGCTTCAAAGTGTCAGCCACACAGTCTCCCTTATTCATGAGGCAGCTGAGGACTGGGGTTGTGAATTAGCTTCTGTATTCTGGGACTTGGCAAAGTTTGTTTTTTAAGGTTCTTATAAAGGATTCATATTGATGCAGCTATTCAAATGTTAAAAACACTGTGCTGTAATGGATGAAATAGAAAACCTTTACTGTAATTCCTGAGGAAAAAAAGTAAATAAATGGAAATAAACCATGCAGAATTGCCTTCAGCAAAAATAGAGCAATGCCCTGAAGTTGTTTTTGTATCGTGTGTGTGCATGCGCATTCTCTCTCTCTCTCTCATATGGGAAGACAAAAAAAAGCACACTATCATTTCTTGAAGAGAAGAATAAAACAAAATTAAATTAAATCAGGAGAAAAAACTGGAACAATGATCTTAAACTGTGACATTTGCTGTTGCTGGATGCCAAGCCACACTTTCTAGTCAGAATAAACCAGCCATTAAGTAATAAAAGAGTCATAGTCCATGAAAGTTGTGATGGCATTTTAACAGTTCTTCATCTATTATTTTAAAAAGTCTAATCTGCAAAATACAGTTCCTTTTCTGTTTATTGTCTTAGGGCAGTGATGGCAGAAATTAGATGTGTTCCCATGGTGTGGAAAACCACCTTGTGGTCCATGCCAAGATATTCAGCAGGAAGCCTTCTTATTGCCAAGAAACACGTGTGCCTCGGATACCAAAGATCGACATGTGCTGATGTTTCAACATTCCTGGAGAGAAATCCGACCCCCTCGGTGCCTATACTAGGCTCCCTGGCATGCCAGCACCTCACCCCATCTGTCCAGAGTGGCACTGTGCCTTCTCATGTGGAACTACACCAGTTACAGAGCACAGGTGCCAAATATATGCTTAACTCAAAACCCTGAGAAAATGCAGCAAATGACTTCCCTGCAAAAAAAATGGCATCTCCTGCCAAACTGGATTCATGCTTCATTAGAAAATGGTGGCAAGGACTTGCCATTGAAAACCTCACCGAGAAATGACCACTCTTAACAGTGTCATCTAGCTTGAGGCCCTTCTGCCTTGGAGTGTAAATCTCATATTGTGAGGTTCACAAGGAGTTCCGCTAGTGGTACTGGATTTTAAAACAGTTACAAGGTTCACAAGGAGTTCCGCTAGTTGTAAGCAAAGGTAAAGGTAAAGGTACCCCTGCCCGTACGGGCCAGTCTTGACAGACTCTGGGGTTGTGCGCCCATCTCACTTAAGAGGCCAGGGGCCAGCGCTGTCCGGAGACACTTCCGGGTCACGTGGCCAGCGTGACAAAGCTGCATCTGGCGAGCCAGAGCCGCACACGGAAACGCCGTTTACCTTCCCGCTGGTAAGCGGTCCCTATTTATCTACTTTCACCCGGAGGTGCTTTCGAACTGCTAGGTTGGCAGGCGCTGGGACCGAGCAGCCGGAGCGCACCCCGCCGCAGGGATTCGAACCGCCGACCTTTCGATCGGCAAGTCCTAGGCACTGAGGCTTTAACCCACAGCGCCACCTGCGTCCCTTTTCCGCTAGTTGTACTGGATTTTAAAACAATTACAAGGTTCACAAGGAGTTCCGCTAGTTGTACTGGATTTTAAAACAGTTACAGCTGAGGGCACCAACACAGTGCCTGTACACAGTGGTGTAGCGTGGGGGGTGCAGGGGGGGCCGGCCGCACCGGGCGCAACATCTGGGGGTTAGGGTTAGGGGGCGCAAATCCACGGGTTAGGGGGCGCAAATTACTTGCCTTGCCCCGGGTGCTGACAACCCACGCTACGCCACTGCCTGTACATACAGTGCTACTCTTGAGGAATTCCCCTGGTGCCCAAAAAGCACCCAAGGCCTCTCTTCGGCTCGTTGTCCTCTTGGTCATGAAGTGGTAAGCATGGTAATTCCACCCCACCATCTGCCATAAAGCACTTAAAGGTGAAAGAGGCAGTGGGTGGAGTGTTTCCAAGGGTGAAATGAACACCCGAGTAGATGAACAGAAAGTGGAGTGAATGAAGAGGGCAGGAGCACAAGGGAAGAAATCTGGGAAGCTTGTGGGGAGGAAAACATAGCAGAGAGAAGGGTATCATAGGAGTCATGGGGGGAGGGAGAGAAAGAGAAGGTACACATGCATGAAAACACGTTTAATCCATCTAAACCAGAGCTTTCCAAACTGTGTGTTGTGACATGTTAGTGTGCCAGCTGCAGTGTATAGGTGTGTCGTGCAAATGCTCCCCACACTTCTCCCGGAGCTGGAAAGGGGTTAGTTTAATCTCCAGTTTGCTAGAAAAACTGAAATACTGTGTTGCGAAATGATGCATATCTAAAACGTGTGTCACCCAAAGTCTGGAGAGCTCTGATCTAAGCAGAGCCTCTTGAAATAGTATAATCAAATCACAAGTCAAAACACAGATCACATTGTCTCAACTACCTGAACCTTAAAAAATAATAGATCCAGTGCTTTCTAGCACTGCCATAACATAAAGACATGGACCCAAAGCATAGATCCTTATGGATTCTCAAATCTTTTTACAAATTATTATCTCAAAACCACCATCAAATCGTAGGTCGCCTCTGTGTCCACACAGGTTTGTTGGAGGTTTTGTTGTAATTCTGTTGTAATTTTGAGTCAAAATCATGAAAATCCATGAGAATCTGTGGCTTGGATCAATGTTTTTGTGGTGATGTAGGGATTGTTATTGTGCAATCTGCCATTGTATGGTTTAATTTGATAGTGGGGGTGGATCCCATGTAAAATCATACATATTCAAGACGATCTGTCAGCTGGATCTGACTTTTATCCAGACCATTTGGAAAAGCAAATGATATGTGTGTGCGCTTTCCCTTTTTCTGTCTGTTGTGGGGATGGGGAGAGACTGGCCTTGGGGAGGGCAGAGAGAAGCAGCTGCATGGGGTGATGCCCGTAGCACTCTCCCAAAATTCCCAACGGGCCCCAAAAGTTTGGCAACCTCGAACGTATTGTCAACCTTGTCAAAAACAGGTTGACATCACAGAACTGTAGAGAATGAATACACAGAAGTGAAGTAATATATGGGCCAGGCTATCAAGGATGCAAAAAAAGTCAATAATTAATTCCCCCCTCCCCACGATTTATAGGAGGGCACAAGAGCCAGGGATGTGTCAGAGACACGGAGGAGACGCAGCATGAAATGTAGCTAATAAGAAGAGGGTGAGCCATTTGTGGCCTGATGACCCTTCCCTTCCATCTTGGCATAGATCTTCTTCTTCACAGTTCTAGATAATGCTATTCTTCTGTGCCCAATACTATGTCAAATTGTTATGCTTCAGATTCACCAAGTTAAAAGTACCCTGATGCTGCACGTGGAATTGCTGTTCCCAAAGTATGACAACGATTTTGCCAAGTAATGTGTTTGCAGCTGCTTGATTGGCTGCAAGTTATGAACAACCAAAGTCACAATTCTGCAGTTAGAGCAAAGCAAGTTGGGTGGGGAATACAGGTAATAATGTTATTCTTTTAAATTACTAGTTACAGATAGGTAGCCGTGTTGGTCTGCCATAGTCAAAAACAAAAAAAATCCTTCCAGTAGCACCTTAAAGACCAACTAAGTTAGTTCTTGGTATGAGCTTTCGTGTGCATGCACACGAAAGCTCATGCATGCACACGAAAGCTCATACCAAGAACTAACTTAGTTGGTCTTTAAGGTGCTACTGGAAGGAATTTTTTTGTTTTAAATTACTAGTTCTTAGTCTTATTGCGGGGCAGGGGATTCCCTTTAAGGGGAGTTGATATATAACTCAGGCTGCTATTGAGTACTTGGTTAAACCAGTTTCAATTTAACTGGGAAGAGCTCTGAGCTGGACAATGAAAGTAGATCACTGCAACCTGAGAATTATCTGAGATTTTTTTACTGGGAATCCAAATCCCCTTCTGATCTGCAATATTAACAATGGGCTACATTGCAGGGCTGCTGCAATAGAGGTGTAACCATGAGCTGCCCAGCAGGGTATACTACTCATTCAGCTCACCCTGTAGTGTAGGGATAAAACAATGGATAACATTTCATGTACTCTTTCCACTTCAGCCCAACCTGCAATAGGGTTCTAATACTCCTGGAATGAACAGCTATGGGATAGCTGCATATTCCTGCATTGCAATGGATTGGACTAGATGATCCCCAGGGTCCCTTCCAACTCTACAATTCTATGAAATGATTGGAATCTCCAGTTCTACAGTGCTTTTAAAGACACTGTTTCACACTAAATAAGAAAGAGCATGAACTCTTCACTTTGCTGCTACCTATTGGGCTATTTTGGGAGTTGAGTAGGGTAGAGATACTGGTATTTAATCCAGGGCTGGCTCTATACACAGGGGGGAAATGCTATAAATAAGTCATAAATTAAATTGTTATAACAAAAGCAAAAAAGACTATGTAAAATTGCATAGACAAAGTTTTGTGCTCTACAGCGCCATCTGGTGGCACATGTTAATAATTACAGGTAGGTAGCCATGTTGATCTGCCGTAGTCGAAACAAAATAAAAAAATTCCTTCCAGTAACACCTTAGAGACCAACTAAGTTTGTTATTCGTATGAGCTTTTGTGTGCATGCACACTTCTTCAGATACACTGAAACAGAAGTCACCAGACCCTTATATATAGTGAGAGGGTGCAAGTAGATAAATAGGGACTGCTTACCAGCGGGAAGATAAACGGCGTTCCATGTGCTGCGCTGGCTCACCAGATGCAGCTTGTCACGCTGGCCACGTGACCCGGAAGTGTCTGCGGACAGCGCTAGCTCCCGGCCTATAGAGTGAGATGAGCGCACAACCCTAGAGTCTGGCAAGACTGGCCCGTACGGGCAGGGGTACCTTTAAGGTAAAGGTAAAGGGACCCCTGACCATGAGGTCCAGTCGTGACCAACTCTGGGGTTGCAGTGTTCATCTCGCTTTATTGGCCGAGGGAGCTGGCGTACAGCTTCTGGGTCATGTGGCCAGCATGACTAAGCCGCTTCTGGCGAACCAAAGCTGAGCACAGAAACGCCATTTACCTTCCCGCCGGAGTGGTACCTATTTATCTACTTGCACTTTGCCGTGCTTTCGAACTGCTAGGTTGGCAGGAGCTGGCACCGAGCAACAGGAGCTCACCCCGTCGCGGGGATTCGAACCGCCGACCTTCTGATCGGCAAGTCCTAGGCTCTGTGGTAGGGAGGGGCATTACTCAGAAGGGTGGTGGGAATGGGTGATTGGCTGATAGGTGTGGCGAACCTGTTGACAACTGCTTATAATGCTGTCATAGCACTGTAACATGGCTAATACAGTGGTACCTCCCGTTACGAATGGGATCCGTTCCGGAGGCCCGGCCGTATCTCGAAGATTTTGTAACCGGAGGCACCTGTTCTGCGCATGCACGTGGTGCTGTAGAGTGCTTATGTGCATGCGCGAGGCATGCAGAGCGCAAACACACTTCCAGGGTTGCCACACTCGCAACCCAAAGTTTATGTTACCTGAAGGTGATGTAACCTGAGGGTCCACTGTATAGCCAAGTCCTACGATTCATAAAAATACTGGATTTCTCCATTGATTTCTGCTGGCAGCAGTCACTTCTCTTCTTGAAGGCACTTTAAAAGAGCCTCTTGGTGTGAACCAGGATTTGACCTGAACAGACAGTGATCGGGTTCCATCACTGAATGCTGTAGTCATCAACTGTTGAATGTGCACCTGTGAACCAGGCCTTGATGACCAACAGTTGGATTCTTGAAGTGATTCCTTTGAAAAGCATTGTAAGACCAAATCATATGGAAGCTTTCTCTGTGATATTTGATCTACAGTGGTACCTCAGTTTAAGAACAGCCCTGTTTACTAACTATTCAGTTTATGAACTCCACAAAACTGGAAGTAGTTTCCCAGTTTGAGAACTTTACCTCAGTCTAAGAATAGAAGCTGAACAGTGGAAGGGCACCAGCGGCAGGATGCCTCATATGGGAAATTAAGAACGGTTTCGGTTTAAGAATGGACTTCCGGAACAGATTAAGTTCATAAACCAAAGTACCACTGTATGTTTGTTTGCTCACATGTGCAAGTGATTATTTGATGCTGTAGCCATCAAGTGTTGAATATGCATGTGTGAACCAGCCCAGTGTGGGCATGTAAAGAAAGAAGCAGCAGAAAAAAGAAGCACGAGATGTTCAACCATTTTCATAAGGGCTGTGAACTCCACTTTGCAAAGATAAATCTTTCCTAACTTTTTTATTGCTGCCATTCCCCAGTACAGTATAAACGGAAGCAAAATAGCAATCCTTTCTTATTTCCTCTGTTAATAAAAAGTAGTTTGGCTAGCACAGAAATCAAGATTTGTGAAAGCAGCAGTCTTCACACTGATGTGTTCAAAACCGTTTTGTAAAAATGGGGGAGTATTTTAAAGAAAGGTTTTTATAATGGTTTCAAAAGTATGAAAGCCATTTCAGAATGAGAATATGTCTGTTCTTTATGTTCTTGAGCCTTAAAAGGACCTTTAAATGTTAACAGCCAAGGCAGTTTTCCTCAGACTGGTGCTCTTTATGGTACACACTCTTATTGTTTCATAATAAAACAAAAGTAAGAACAGGTGGGAACTTTCACATGGTCAGTCTCACTGACTATTACAAGTGATAATAGCAATAACATTTTTTTTTTCCTATTCTGCTCTTCCATTGATACGCTCAGTGACTTACAGCAAATAATAATCACAGCACTAAATAATATAAAACAGATAATACAGCAACATAATAAAATCACATTAACATCAGACAGTAAAAAAAGCCCACTAAAATAAAAGGCTCCTGTTCATGGAGTAAAACGCTCAGAGGGGCCCTCACAGATCTCAACCGAGAGCATATTCCAAGGCTACGGCATTACCACAGAAAACCCATTTCTTGTTCATCAGACTATTGTGGGATGGCACTTGGAACAGGGACCCCAAAGCTGATTTTAATGCCAAGGCTGGCTTAAGAGGAAGTAGGCAATAGTCCTTAAAAGTCCAATATAGGATATTTAAATTAGGCCGAAACCAGAACTAGAGTTATCACCTCACGGTGGATGTTCAGCTAAGTTCCTATTTGCATCCTCCTCGTTTCAGTGGCATTTGCGGTGAAGTGAAACTTTCTCCATTACTGCCATGTCACTAATATGTTTAGCATGACCCAATTAAAAAGGTACAATGTATTATTTCAAGCCAGATTTATTTATTTCAGATATTCAAATACCACTCAATATTCAGGAAATCTAAGCATGTGCATTTTTTAACAAAAGCATGCAGAGAATTAGAACAATTAAAATTCATCCTAAAAACATAAAACTATCTTAATATGCCTGCTGAAATAAGAAGGTCCTTGTTATATAATATCCATATATTACTTATATGATTAAACAGAGAGCAGTAGTCTCCAAATTTCTCTGCTCAGGGCTATCCTTCCCATGAAGCAATGTAATCTCCAACCACCAGCAGTTGATAATGGGGTGGAACTGAGGCACCATTTTCCTGCCTTCAATTTCTAACTGAAGGCACCTACTGTTTTAATTGTTACATGCCTTCTGTATTTTTTTTATGATGGCAAACATACACAGGCAATTAATAAAATATCTGTCTGCAACACTGATTTAAAATTTCTGTATGGTTTTTATTATATATGTAATATGTTTGTTGTAAACTTATTTGATTTTTTGTGAATAGCAGTGTACAGAAATTGTGATAAATAAATAAAAGCTTGTGTTTAAAAACAAATGGGAAATACCATCCTCTTATAAATCTATTACTATTACTATTAATTGCTTTGAGAACTGCTATGTTTGAAAAGGAGTACACAAATACTGCAGTCAGTCAGTCAGTCAGTCAGTGAACTCTAGACCAAGGCCACCATTTTGATTTTTCTTTCAGTACAGTAGTGAAAATGTAGGGGCCCATAACTATTTCTATTTAAAATAGCATAGGAGAAAATTTTGAAATGGCTTTCAATCTCTCAAGTACTCTAGCCAAGGAATATGAGCCAGAGCTTATCAGGGCTCAGCCAACATCTGGAGCACCGAAGTAACAATCAAGAAATGAGTGTGCTTGAGCATATGTGCAGGCTACTTTCCCTCAACTCCAAATCCCGAGAACAAAAGCTTCTAATAAAATCAACTGCAGAAAATTCTCAAGTTTTTAACATTATTAGACACAGGAAAACTGAAGCAGGCTCTGCTTTAAGGCAGCTTACCTAGACTGAAGGGTGAGCTCTCTCTCCATCCTGGATGCAAAAAGGACTTTCCTCAGCTGCAATGGAACACTCAGGGAAGCTTTGTTTATGACAAATGACAGGGGAGTAACTGTGCTGCATGTTGGCTCTCTCTGGAGGGGTTGTGCTGAACCCCTGGTATTAGTAATCTTCTAGGGAGAGCATATGAGCACACCTGTAAGTAAGCAAGGGAATGAAGGGAAGGGTTAACTCCTTTCTCCAGTCCTGATCCAAATCACTCCTCTTTTCACAGCTGCCATTAGTAATGTGTGTGTGTGTGTGTGTGTGTGTGTGTGTGTGTACACACACATATACATATATATGTATTCAAAGCATAGTTGACAAAATATACGTATATATATATATGTATATATATATGTATGCAAAGCACAGTTGACAAAAATTAAGGACCTGAGACCAATCACAGCTCCTTAGTGCAGGCCTACTGCATGGTCCCCAACACATTTTGTTGCCTGAGGTGTAGGACAAGATGTGGCCACTCCCTAATTCCAAGTACTGTACTGTACAGAAACTAACCATACTGGCAGATGAATTTTAAGCAGTGGCAATGGAGTATTCTACCACACCTGAAATCCCACACATGTCTATTCTCTTTTTGCTGCTTCCCATGCTCAGCATGTCACCTGAGGCAGCTGCCTCACTTTCATGGTAGGGCAGGCCATATACATATTTTTAGAGAAAACATGTCTCTTCCAAAATTTACATATTCATCACACATGTGCAGGAATGGACACTCGGGTATTATTTTATTCATCAGGTATGGGACAAGTGATGTGGCACAAAGTGGTGTGTGTGTGTGTGTGTGTTCACACACAATAATAATAATAAAATAAGCTGCCCCCCCCCCAAAAAAATAAGCTGCCCCACAATGGACTTGCAGAGCAACTCCATTTCCCCCAGCTTATTTTGGATTTGGGGATTTAGGCCCCAGCTTTGCTGCGAGGTCCACTCATATATGGGAAGAATCTGACATACACAAACAAATGCTCAGAAATTATAAGTCAGAACCAAAGTGTCACAGCATATGCACCATATTTGTTTAAGCTCAAGGCTATAGAGAGTCATCACTCTAGAGGTACTCTGCCTTGAAAATAAATCTAAAATGTAACAATCCACATTCTGTTGCATTTTGAGTTAAAATGCTTTCCTACTGCGATTTACAGAATTGATATGATTGCTTGGTAATAACTACAATTCCGTAAGCTACACTGATGGTATGCCATTACTGCCTGAGCTACAGCGGAAAAAAATGAGACTTTTTATCTGCTCCAACAATGTTTATAAACTTTCTTCTTCCTTCAGTGTTCATTCAGATGGGACAGTGTGAGAAACCTGTGGCCCTCCATGCTGCTGGACATCTCTGACCTTGGGCCATGCTGGCTGGGGCTGATGCAGGGCTACGGGTTCCATACCAATCATAACTGAAAGTTATATTAAGTCTGACTACTTGATTTATTTTTCAATGACAGCTCTGAGAAAGATAAGAGTTTACAAAGTGAATTTCTGAATCTTTTTAGTGGCTTAATTGTAGCCTGTTTGATTTTACTTGCTACTTTTGTTTTATCCGCTAGTTCTTTTCCTGTTTTCAGAATGTTACTATATTTATAATTTTTCTTGTTATTTTCACTGTATTTGTACCCTCCCCTAATTTTATTAGTCACCTTGAACTTTTTGGAAAAGGTGGAATACTGTACAGTATTCATACTTTAAATAAGCAAGTCCTTCCCACTTCCCAGCAGCAAGCCACACCTCCTGGACCATGCTGTATTCTGGTCCTGGGCTCACCCCAGAACCTTTTACAGCTATTATTTCAGCAACAGGCAGTCCTTATTACTTTTGCACAAAATTGGTAAGACAGGACCACACAAAAATCAAGCCGATAGCTAAGCCGTTTCAAAATATGCCACGGAAATTAACGGGATTTACTGCCACATCAAGCGTTTAGGACGGATTTTGAGATAATGTTCTGCATGTTTACTCAAAAGTAACCCCCACTGTGTTCAATGGCGCTTACTAACAAAGGTAAATGTGCACAGGATTGCTGCCTTACATTTTCTCAACAGGGAATCCTAGCCTAACCCATAAAATTTGTGCCAGCGGAGAATGTTATCAGTTGAATCCGTACTCAGTAAACGACCCTCTTTTTTGATAGGGAGGGAGAGAGGAGGAGAGCAAAATGCAAAAGGAAACCCCCTCAACACCGGAGGAAACGTGAAAGAGGGGGGAAACGCAGAATCTACAGACGCGACCAACCACCGATCAAATTGTTTCCTTTCCCCGCCCATCTCGCCGACAGCCAATCACCAGCGAGGTGTGTGTGTGGGGGAGGAGAGAGAGAGAGAGAGAGAGAGAGAGAGAGAGAGAGAGAGAGGCGCGCAGATATTTCGCAGAGGCTTGTGGGATTTGGAGTTCCTCCTTTTCCGAGAGTTCCCATAGAATAGCAGCAAGTGGTTAGCAGGATAAAAACTACAACTCCCAAGAAGGGAAAGGTTGAGAGGGAAAGCGGGGCGGGGAGAGACAGACGAGGAGGGAGAAAGAAAGACCCGCCGCCTGACCTAAGCGGGAGTTCTTTCTCTGTCTCGCGCGCTTGCGCCGTGGGAAGCCCTGCGAAGAGGCGGAGGCGGAGGAATAGGAAGCCGCGATTGGGACCGCCGAAGCTCGGGCTGCGAGCGAGCAGGGCCGGGAAGTGGCCCTCGGGGCGGGCTGCTGATCGGGGCGGCTGCAAGATGAGCGCCGCCAGGGAGTCCCAGCCTGAGCGCGGCCACGGAGTGAAGCGAGCGGCCTCCCCCGATGTGAATAAGGGCGGCTGGGGGAGGAAGCGGGGTTGGGAAGCGGGGGGAGGGGAGGCGGGGGAGGGGAGGGGGAAGGGGCTTCTTCCTGTCCCGCCGCTCATCTGCGGGGCCCTTGCCCCCTCCTTGCCCCGAGGAGAGTTGCAAAGTGGGCCGGGAGGTCAGGATCCTTTCGTCCAGCTGTGGCCCCTTTCGCCGCGCATTTTGCCACGCGGCGACGTCTCCTGTGCCCCAAGTGCGGGCAAGTTCTCGCGGCTTAGCAGAGAGAAGAGACACTGTGACTGACCTGCTCGGTGGCCCTTGTTCCCGCAAGCCCCGTCCCCCCTTTCTCCATGTTGGGATTGTACATATTGTGGTCCCCCGCCTTAGTTTTGGGGGAAAGGCATGTCCTAAGCAACCCCGAGGCGAAAGACGCGCTTTCATAGAAGTTTAGGCCTGGTTTGGCTTGCAGAAAAGCTGTAACACGTGTAGCAGCCTCGTCTGGAGGAGGTGGGGGGGGGAAGGAGGCGTGTATTGGGCCTGTGTGTGTTGTTCACGTGTGAATATTTAACTAGAGCGATCTGGGGGAAACTCAAGCGATCTAGGGGAAATAGCTGGAGAACTTTATTGCACACGCAGGTGTGCCAACAGTACTTTTTAAAGAGCACCTGTAAAATCAAAGCGACCCTGAGGTCCCTTGGTTTGTTCTCTGTGTTTGTGTACATCAGTTGTGGATCCTGTCCCAGCTACTGCTCAGAAGTGGGTAGAGCAACCAAAATAAAGTAAAATATGTACCAGAGCACTAAGAATGATGTTAGATAGGAAATGTAGGAATGATTGGAATGCTAACCTTCCGTCCACATAAACATGGCCAAGGTGTGGTGGTGAAATGAGACCCAACTAAATCAAGTGTGAAACAACTTTGAATGTCCCTGATTGAGTTAGCAAAGTTCCATGGGGAGAACAAAATACAACATTGTATGCTCACATATGCTATAAAACATTACCTATATAACATAAAGGTAAAGGTACCCCTGCCCGTATGGGCCAGTCTTGACAGACTCTGGGGTTGTGCGCCCATCTCACTCAAGAGGCCAGGGGCCAGCGCTGTCCGGAGACACTTCCGGGTCACGTGGCCAGCGTGACATCGCTGCTCTGACGAGCCAGAGCCGCACACGGAAACACCGTTTACCTTCCCGCTGGTAAGCGGTCCCTATTTATCTACTTGCACCCGGAGGTGCTTTCGAACTGCTAGGTTGGCAGGCGCTGGGACCGAGCAGCGGGATCCCGCCGCAGGGATTCAAACCGCCATCGGCAAGTCCTAGGCACTGAGGCTTTAACCCACAGCGCCACCTGCGTCCCCCCCTATATAACATAAACCTGTGTAAACGGAAAGTTCCCCAATGCCTAAAAGTGAGTTGAAAGCAAGGACAATGCTTTATATTATACTCATCCAAGCCACTTGTGTGGGAAGTGATGGGAGTACAAAAAAAGTCTTGATATCTAAAGCCTACAGGGAGTTAAATAGCTTAATAAAATTCACAACAAATGTATTTGCAGACATGAAAGGGGACATGGGATTTACTGGGATGCCACCTGCAAGGCACTTCTATTAGCCAAATAGCTGCCTTTATTTCTGAGTTCATCATGGAGGACTTGATTAATGATAGGATAAAAGCAGGACAGTCAAATTCAATGCAACATAATATATATATTTACCGATTATTACTTTTGTAGACCCTCCCTCTCAAAAAGCTTGCATCCCCAGGCTTGGAATGTCTTGGAGGACTGCCACAATTGTTACCCTTTTCAATTGTGTTTCAGCAGCTTCACAGTGGATATAACACCAGCAGCATTCATATTTTGGCCATTAGAGTCCACAGCTGCTTCTCCCTGCTGATGGTTGACATGTACATTGTGGGCAACTTTGATTAATTCTATGATGTCTGAAGCAGCTTTTAATTCTATGGTTCACTTTTCTCAAAAGAGAATTTTGGTAGAGAGGGTGATGGCTTGCTTCCATTTGCTGGTGTGTTTGACTGCTATAAGTGCTGCAGCCTCATATGGTAGGTTTTTGAAGGAGCTGATCACATCCAAACAGTGACAAGATGGAAAATAGGCATATTCTTTCAGTTAATTGAAATTGTATTATTGATCCCAGTAACCAGTAAACTGCAATGATTAATTCACCCCACTTTTCAGATTGTCAACATGTATTTTCATATGGTGCCAGCTACTACTTAACTGGGCTTTCCTGGAAATCATGCTTACTTTACAGGTGGTTAAATAAGCTTTGCATTTTTTAGCCTCCTCCTTTTTTAAAAAAAGTCTTCTTGATCTTGTTTAAACGCAGCTATAAATTTTCCACTTCCCTTGAAAGGAGCTGGTCATTTCCATGTTCTAGGGCTGTAGTTTGCTACTAGCCTTCAAAAAGCTGTGGGTAGTAGCTTTGCTGATTGGGGCTTAACAATCCCCATTAACAGTGTGTGACTCTGAACTTGAATGATCATGGCTGTACCCTTAAAACAAAAGCTGTTCAGAATATATGATAAAGTAATTGAAAATGTATGCATGCAATCGACTTATCTTTCTTTTTAACGTGACCACAGGCCACCTTCTGTCTTGCAGCTTGGATCTAGCAGCTGGGAGGCAGCAGACCTGGGTAATGAAGAAAGAAAGCAAAAGTTCTTGAGACTTATGGGTGCTGCAAAGGTGAGGCTTTATCTTTATCTAAGGGAGCTGGGCATGTTTAGCCTGGAGAAGAGGAAGTTAAGGGGTGATATGATAGCCATGTTCAAATATATAAAAGGATGTCACATAGGGGAGGGAGAAAGGTTGTTTTCTGCTGCTCCAGAGAAGCGGACACGGAGCAATGGATCCAAACTACAAGAAAGAAGATTCCACCTAAACATTAGGAAGAACTTCCTGACAGTAAGAGCTGTTCGACAGTGGAATTTGCTGCCAAGGAGTGTGGTGGAGTCTTCTTCTTTGGAGGTCTTTAAGCAGAGGCTTGTCAGGAGTGCTCTGATGGTGTTTCCTGCTTGGCAGGGGGTTGGACTCGATGGCCCTTGTGGTCTCTTCCAACTCTATGATTCTATGATCTTCCATCTAAACAGTTCATTGAACCACAGAGGAAACTTGTATAGAAGAACCTTTTAAACTTATTCTTTCACTGATCATGCTTGGTTTACTTCACTGATTTTGATAAGCATACAAGGGGTGGCAATCCATTCATCTTGATGTTATTGTAAGGCATGCATTATCTATGGCTGCTCTCAGAAAGAAAAAAATAGTTGAGCTGTGTCACTCTCATGTATTGGGAATAATGCTGTTGAATTTTATTATTGTTTAAACAAGCAAGTTACTATGTTTCACTGAACATAGGGGAACAAATATTTTGCTAGTATGACTGTTAACTGATACTCTGAAGAATGAACAGAATACAGTGGTACCTCAGGTTAAGTACTTAATTCGTTCCAGAGGTCCGTTCTTAACTTGAAGCACCACTTTAGCTAATGGGGCCTCCTGCTGCTGCCACACCGCTGGAGCACGATTTCTGTTCTCATCCTTAAGCAAAGTTCTTAACCTGAGGTACTATTTCTGGGTTAGCGGAGTCTGTAACCTGAAGCGTATGTAACCCGAGGTACCACTGTAAATTTTAATGCAGCAGCCAGTCAAGGTTACAGCTGAATAGTTTCAAGTAAGATGCTTGAGACAATATGGGGAGAGTGCTGTTTCACTCTGGTCCTGCTAGATAGGCCTTTAGTCTCATCCAGCAGAGCTCATTATGTTATTAGATAACTGGGCTCTGTAGAGGTAGGCTGATGCAGCATTTTCACAGCAAACATCCAAGTGCTTCATAGAAGATAGGATGGAAGCTAATGTCCTCAAGAAGAAAAATGTGTTTTATGATACTTGTACTTCTCATATAGTATGAAACTGGTTCTATGTTGGACTTCCATATTTGAATCTCTGATTATTTTTATTTTTGCTTTTATTCTTGATTTCCCCCATAATTACTTACAGCATCTGGTTGTTTCATTTTATCAATTCGGACATATGAAATCTGCATGCTAGAACATTGATATTAAACAAACAAAAAGCTGATTTTAAAAATATGATGAAGTTAATGCTGGGCATTAACAGAATGTAACTCCCTGAAAGCTGGCACAATGATTTTATGATACTTACAAATAATGTTTATTGCAAGGTGGCCCGTGGAGCATGAAAACTTACAAAGTGCTGCAGAACTCATTGTTGTGATTTGCTTCAAGAGACAGCAGTTGTTCTCAAATAATAGCTTTTATTTTCTTTTAGAAAGAGCATACTGGCCGCCTTGTTATTGGAGACCACAGATCAACTTCTCATTTTAGAACAGGTCAGTCTAAATTAAGTGGAAGTAAGTTTATGTATCTTTTAATGAAGTGTGGCTGTTTTTCAGGAAGTCCCCTTTTTTTGGCTGAATAGCAGCTTTCTCAAGGCTACCCAGTAAGCTTTATAAAGCAAAGATTTGAACTCAAAACCATCTCTTAGGCCACTAAAACCACACTGGCTCTGTGGCAAGCTGAATGAGAGCAGGAGCACCCCACAATGTGTAACCCATTGGCCTAAGGCATACATTATCTCCTACTTACTGGACACAGGCATGCCATGAACAAATCATGCTTTACCAACAAATGTCTGGAGCTCCTGCTTCTGGATAATGTTTTTCTCTTGCCATCAAATAAGCTTCATGGATTAAATTAATTAGCTGTGCTGTTTTGGCTCACTTGAGATTTCATTAGTAATTTTCAATTGGGATTACGCATCTTCTGCCATTGGTGGGAGCAAAGTTTTCCCTGGGACAGTTGCTTTCAAGGCTTTTGAAGCTGTTCTGTCCCTTTGTTTTAGCACATGTCTGTAATGAAGCACTAGCAAGGCATGGTGATTCGCATGAAGTATTCTGACTCTAAAAGGCCTTACGCTCCTGCTTTTGTGTTGTAATTAGATGTTTGTTTGTTAGTTTGACTGGATGGTAACCAACGTGTATGAACATATAGGGGAAGAAGACAAGAAGATGAATGATGAGCTAGAAACTCAGTTCCAGCAAAGCATGGATAGCACCATGTCAGGAAGGAACCGGCGGCATTGTGGACTTGGCTTCAGTGAGGTAATCATGTTTAACTTGAAATAGTGACTCAAGAAGTTGTGTTTCTCTAGAAGCCAAACACAGAGACAACACAACAGAAGCACAGTTTTGTACAGTGGATGCTGCTTAAGTATGTCAAACTGTCGCATGGCACACACACAAGCCTATCCATTCCTTAGGCCACTGTCTGCTGAACTCAGGCCACACTTTACAACTGCTGTATTTTTGCCAATGGGCCAGTGTAGTCAGCTGCTGCAGTCTGTAAACTTTGCCCACTGGAATTGTAGGAGGTCCAGAGGGCTGGAGGTTTTCCCACATTTACGATGAGGCATTATAATTTAGCATCACCACAGCATTCCCTTGCTTCTGCCTTGAATTCATAAGAAGATACAGCTTAGAGCAGGGATGGCTAACTCAAATCAAGCCCACAAAACTACTTTATTTGACCTTTGGAGCTGTGCCAAATTCTTACCTTTTTGTGGTAAAAGGTTTTGCCCAAAGTTTTACTCGCAAGGCAGGAGGAAATGGTTTTCAACATTTTGCCACACTTTCTTTGGGTTTTGTTTGTAATGCCTTCACCATGCCAAAATGCACATTTTCCCATTTGCTCTGGCGCTCTTGCCTATTCCATAACTTCATCGTGAAGCTTGATTGATGAAGTTGGCTATCCCTAGCTTAGAGCAAATGCCTGATTTTGCATGGCTAGGAGCTTATCTCTGGTGAAACGAGGCTGTAACCCTCTACCTGCTTACATGGGATTCTGAGTGCATGTATATTGCGCTGTAGCGTACTTCAAAATTTTGCTATGTGAAGGGGCCTAACATGGCTGCTTTGTTTCCTTAATGATACATCCATCATTTTATTTGTATGCTGCCTTTCCATAGTTTGTACCCTGCTCAAGGCGGCTTACAACATGAATAGAAATGCTGTTCAGCAGCCTCAGCTTTTGTAGCTGGAGTCAAATCAGGGCCCGCATCTCCCAGGCCAGGTGGGAAAGGCCTGTAAGGTATTCCAGGACTCAGCCAAGATGCAAAGCTCATCAAGATGATTTTACATGGGTTTTGTACATGGGCTTTGTTTGTTATGTTGAAACATCCATTTTTCAGTATGACTTTTTAAAAAAGGGATGGAAAGTTTTTGCATTTTCTGTAATCTGAGTTTTTCTCTTAGTTTGAAGAAGACAAGGGAGATCCAGAGGATACAAGAGACTCTCTGGAGCCAGAAAGCTCAGAGGACTCGGAAAGTGATTCTGAGTCTGAGCAAGAAGAGGCTGCAGAATCTACTGAAAAGCACAGCGATGCTGAAGATCCTCAAGCTAAGAAAAATTCAAAAAGCAACTATAAAATGATGTTTGTTAAATCCAGTGGTACATAACTACAGATCAAATCTGCCTTTAAGCAAAGTAAGCCTTATGGTTACAGTGCAAAGTATTGGACTGCTCACAGCACAGACCTTTCTATTATGGTTTGAATAAGGCCCTTTTAGAGAGAGAATAGTGTTTGCTTTTCCATCGCCATGAAACTATTTTTATCAGCATGACTGTATCCATTTTGTTTTGTAAAGTATGAAAATAAAATTGGGCTGGTTGTGGGGAGGGTGCAGGTTAGTTCTCGATCCCCTTTTACATTATTCTTCTGTCCCCCTTCCTATTCCATGATGGCTATCAAACCTTTCTTAAGCTTGTTAAAATGATTTATCGAAATGATACTTGATGTCTTTAAGTGTGGTTTATTTTTTAAAGGAGCACACAGTTTGGGTTTTGAATGATATAATTATTAAAAAGGGAGAATTGGAGCTCCTTTGTCTTGCTGGCATCCCAAAAGGGAACAGCATTTTAGGATGTGCCCAGCACTGGCTTTTACTGTGGTGGACTTCTAATATTAGAGCTGTGCATGCATGTGAAAGAGAGAGAAAGAGATGCATGTATGAGAGAGAAACTGATTAGCCAAAGGAAGTTTGGATAAGGAATTAACAGACAAAATATTCAGTGAGGGGAGTAACCTTAACATACACATGTGTTGTATCTGTGTATACGTTATTGATCTTTAAAGCTTCACTGGCAGAAACCCTGAAATGGTTAAGGAGACTAACAGAGTGGGTTGAAAGGAGAGTAGGTACCTGAATGTGAAAAGTTTCAGGACTCCAGTAAAAACAACCTGCCTCAATTTTCTCTTAAGTACATTAACTAACAACTATGTTTACAGTGGTACCTCGGGTACTTAAATTTGTTCTGGAGGTCCGTTCTTAACCTGAAACTGTTCTTAACCTGAAGCACCACTTTAGCTAATGGAGCCTCCCGCTTCCGCGCGATTTCTGTTCTCATCCTGAGGTAAAGTTCTTGACCCGAGGTACTATTGCTGGGTTAGCAGAGTATGTAACCTGACGCGTATGTAACCCAGGTACCACTGTATCTAAATTATGCATTTTAATTAGTAGTACATTGGAATCATTTTTGCTTGGTTTCAGTGTGAAACCATTTTTTCCTCAGAACTTGATACTGTTTTCGTCTTTTACCTACATTATATTGATTTTGCATAACCATTCCAGCTCGAGCCTGCGAAGAGAGTTTGATGCTGTTGCTGCGGTTCTTCCAAATGAGTTATACCCATCCAGTGTTTTACAGAAAGTACAGTGGATGCTCGGGTTGTGAACGTGATCCGTGCAGAAGGCATGTTCGCAGCCCGCAGTGGCACATCTGCGCACGCGCAGGTTGTGATTTGGCGCTTCTTTGTACGCGCAAAGCGCGATTTGGCGCTTCTGCACATGCACGACCGCCGAAACCCAGAAGTAACCCATTTCGGTGCTTCTGGGTTTCGGCGGGTCCGTAACCCGAAAAAACGCAACCTGAAGCGCCTGTAACCCAAGGTATGACTGTACTGTAGGTAAAGTGACAGAACTAAAAGGGCTGTTGGTTGAAGGAGCTGTTCACATCAAGGATTAAAGTGGCTGTAGTCTGAAAAACTACAGTTGAAGCACGTATTTCTGGCATAAAATGAGAACTGATTATTCATGGTTAGTGCTGCTTATCTAATTCACCCTCTGTTCTGGGTGCCTTTCTCCATTTTCAAGATGAATAAAGAATGTCTTTCAAGCCTTCAAATAACAATAGTAGGGAAAGAAATGTGTCTCCCTGCCCCTCAACAATCAGAAAAAAACAAACTATCCCTAACTTCAAATAGCACTAATGATGCTGTTTTAGTGTTTTTCACTCCTTATCACTCTCTGAATTTTATTCCTATTTAGATAGTAAGAAAATAGAATTAAATCAAGCAACCAAAGATGACAAATTATGATTGAGAAGAGTTCTCATTTTATGAATGAGTTGTTTAAAAATTTCAAGTTACTCTTGAAGATACTGTCTACAAGCAGCATTGCAAGTCCTGAATTTTTACTGGCTGAATAATTTTTATCTTTTTGATTCCAAAACATTTTAGTTTTTAATTTAATTGACCTCTCATGGAATTTCTTTTTTGCTTTGCCTGTCCCCGTGCTGGAAGTTGCTGACAAACTTTCTGGTTCTTATTTTTCTTGGTAAACTCAAGCTGGGTTTCTAGCTAGTCTCGAGATGGGAGTGAATTAATCCTGTTTAGGGGAGACTTCGGTCAGGGCTGGCCTGAAACAATTTGTTGCCTGGGGCAGTGCAGCAAATGCCTTTTCCCTGCCATAGTACATAGTAATCAAGACAGATCAAGTTAATTTGGTACAGAGGCTGAGAATCTTACAAGCACCTCTTCCTCCTCCTGGCAGTAAAAATATAACAATTATAATTGGCTGCCTCTGTCATTTTACTGAACCTAGTGTGGAGGACTACAGTCCAGATACAGATTTACCTAATTTTCTCAGCATTCTCACTCCCAAGAGAAGTATCTCAGTTAAAAGAAAGGAAGGAAGAAAGGCTTCCAATTGCCAAGGGAAAACATGTTCTCACTGTGAAGGAGACCCTGTGGTCAAAAAGGGTTTTAGAAGGTGCTCTGACTTCATACAACATTTCTAGAATTTTCTATCTACTGTTCCTAAGGATCCTCAGAAAGTTTTATTTCAGAAAGCACAATTTTAGGGCAGCATCAAAGCCACAGGTCGTTCTAAGGCTAGGGTTGGGGAATTCACATCAAAAGATTGTATGCACACGTTAGTTCTCATGACAGGAGGACTGCTCCATGGAAATCTCCTGTGGATATGCTACAGTCCCCAGAAGAGATTAAATTATGCACTGAAGCTGCCTCTATAAAATGTAGCAGACAAAGAGACTCGGCACCACTGGTAGGCTTCATAATCAAAGCTTCACATCATGGTTTGCTTTGAGTCCTTATGAACTGTCAGGAGAAACTTGAAGTAGGAACCAAGTGTTCAGGAAACATGGAAAGACCAGGTGGTATGAAAAAGCAATCTACTTTTATCAGACTTTCCCCTGAATCTTAAAAGTCCTTTGCATATGGCATTTGATAAATATGTGGCTCACTTTATACAGTTATTGACCCACCTTGATAGTCACATTGAAGATATACTTGAGGTCAGAAGGATGACAGAGAATTGAAAAAAAGGTTTATAGCTAAGGCCACAGGGAAAAGTGTTAGGAATAATACGTAATCTGTGGTCTTAAGAATCTTCCCCGTCCATTATTTCACAGTACATTCTATGAAAATATATTATACTATATATTAGATAAATAGATATTATAGTAATTAGTCTGGTTTTATATTAGGTGGTTTTTATTTTTTTTAAAAAAAGAATTACTGAAACTAGTTGCAAAGTAATGATGGTTGGGTCACTCATTTGTTTCAAACTGTTTAGGCTGTTTGAAAGTTTAGCTCTTATAATTATTCTGCACTTTGGAATACAAATTCTTTCCAAGGCTACTTCCAAGTAACATAAAAATAACAGTAATAACATCACAATAGAACAATGCAAGTAGGCCTGTACAAAATGGTGTAGCATAGTGTGTTATGAAGGGTTCCAGTCAACCAGCCATACCCTGCATGTTCCAGTTTACTTCATTCAGTTCCCTCCCCTTTCTGGATTTCAACCCCACCCCCAAACAGACAGTATTCCATGCCAGTGAGCATACTGGGTACTTAAGGGGCTATTTCAGAGTGTGTGTTTTTGTTTTTGATCCTCTGTTTTCCCTCCCCCCTCTCAAAGCATTGATCCCTTGGGTTGTGGTTTTTGTGTGTGGTTTTTTTGGCATTACTGTATTCTTTGGGGTCTGAGGTTGTTGACACCGCCTTGTTTGTAGGGGTTGTGGTGTTTTGGCTACATAAGGCTAAGCTCTTGGGAAATGAATTTGCTTTTAGCTTGTTCCAAGTGAGACCTGAATCATCTTCCATTCAGGATTCCATTCAGTGTGTGCTATTCCCCCACCCCAACAATCTGTCACCATTTCATCGCCACTGAGAATGCAGCCCTCCTTGACTTGCCTTTGTGGGTTCTTCAGAACCTAGCTCTCAGCGCGCACACAATACGTTTTTAGGGTGCTTTCTGCACCACAGCTGGCTCTGTGGAACAGTCCAGTTGACCCAGATGAGTTTTATTTATATTCTTGCCTTTTCACCCTGTTATTTTGCATTGGGCAGTTGATGGAAGATAGCTCTGTTGGGGAAGTGGACTTTGATCAGGCTGTGGCATCTTTGCGTGCAGCCTTGGCTCCTCTATGTTCCTGCCTATAGGGGCCTGATGGGCTGGAGCAACCTCTGAGCTATTATTGCCGTACCTCCCTTGTTCTGCTTTGTTATAAAACCAAAAGAGGACAAAATGAATTTCCTCTAACCCCAATCAGCCCCAGACAGTATAGCCCATAGTCAGGAATTATGGAACTTGTCCATAATATCTGGAGGGCATGACACTGGCTTCCCTGCTCTAAATCCTATCTTCACACAAACAGGCATCCTACTTACATTAGCTAAGGATTACAAACTTCACTGATTGATACCTTCAGCTATATGGATCAGAGTAACATCAGCATCAGCATCAGCATCACTACTACTATTTCCATTTGTATGCTTTCCCACATAAATATGCCCAAAGCAACCATAAGATTTCCCCAGATCAAAACACAAACCTCAGGGACTGACACAGTTCATTCTTATGTTTGCCCTTTTATCTGATTTATGTTACCCATGAACTATGGCCGTACCGCAGAGCCACTGCCCCATGTACTTTGCCATATCAAAAACATGGATATTTTGATTATGGGTATTTACCATGCTAGCAAGAATCACCTGACATATTGAATATCTTTGTTGGCAATTTAAGAGACACTTTTTGCAAAGACTCCACATTTCCCCTCCATATCTCCATTCTTACTCCTTTTGTCTCCGGTACACTGAAAAATGGGGGTGCTATTAATTAACATTCCAATTTTAACATAATTTTTAGTTTTTCATTTTTTTCTTGCTTCTTATTTAAATAAACCAGACACGTTAAAAATGCTTTTCTCCTTTGTCCTGTGCCTTGATTAGTGCCTTGATGAGATTCACTGTAGCCCACTGGCTAAGAACATTCACACCAGCCGTTGTGAAATCTGTTGTTAAGAGATATTTGAGGAAAGTTCAGTACAAGCATGTCATGAATTGTTTAGCTGTCAAAATAGTCAATTGGAGTGGCTGATCTCTTTCAGATACCTTTCTGTGAATCCAAAGCAGCATGCTAATGTGGCAAACAGGAGTATAAAGTTCTCTCTCAAAGCATTATTTGACATTTTTATTTATTCCATAGGTCAAAATGTTACTATTTCTCCATACCATGATACTCCTGCAACACCTCCGTTTTCTTCCTTCTTCTCAGACTTACCTGTAGTTTAAAACATTCAAAGTGTGGCTGCAGCGCAGAACACCTCAACAGACTGTATTAAAAATGCCCTTTAAAAATCCCAAAGCTTTGAACTAAAAGAAATATCTCAAGAAGTTTTCATGGAAAGTTCATCTCAGTTGGTTCAATTCAGCTACACTTAGATGCACCTTTTCAAATAATGGAAAAAAGTGTAAAGAGGTCAGACCCAATCAATACACTTGTTCAAACAGAATTCCAGGCACTGTGATGTATGTACATTTTGTGCTCTTCCTTTGTACTGTTCCACTATGAAGAAAGGTTGCTTTCACTAGTAGGCAATAAAAGTCTTAGCCTTTTGAATGCAGCTAACCAACCAATAGCAATGCATATTGGGCAAAAACATACAGCAATTTTTCCATGCCTCCTCTGTACTTCTTATAACTATGTAATTCAGACACAAACTGCATTAGCAAATGTTTTCAAATACAGAAAGACAAACAGAAATCAGAGGACTGGAGCCTCAAAAGCATGCCTTTCCAACATCTGAAGTTTGTGTCTTAGTACTGATACTATCTCTCAAGTGTACAAAATAAATTGCTATGAAAGTCACACACAGACACTTTTTGAGAAAGCCATTCAAGTGAGAAAAAAAATCCTGGGTGAAGCTAACTTACTAGCTGTCAAGACATTTGCTGTTTATTTTGAAACTTGTAATATTAATATTGTTTTCCTGGGACTGGCACGCATGCTAGAGAGAACCGGGAACTCATTTACCATAGTTAACAATGATCAAAGCCATAAGTGTTACTGTCCATAGTTCCAGTAGCATATTGTTGCTAATAGGTAGAAACAAGAACCATTAAGTAGCAGTACACATTAGTCTGAACCTGGACTACGTGTAAATAAGAGACACTAATGGTAGTAACTGGCGGTCCCATAACTCACAAAGTATACAGTGGTGCCCCGCAAGACGAACGCCTCGCAAGACGAAAAACCCGCTAGACGAAAGGGTTTTCCGTTTTGGAGGCGCTTCGCAAAACGAATTTCCCTATGGGGTTGCTTCGCAAGACGAAAAAAATCTTGCATCCCCCCGCGGGTTTTTTTCGCTTTTTTCGCCCTTTTCTTAAGCCGCTAAGCCGCTTATCAGCTATTCTGCTGATAAGCCGCTTAACAGCTGATCGCTGGAAGCCGCTTGACAGCGGTAGCGCTAATCCGCTAAGCTGTCAATGAGCTTGCTTCGCAAGACGAAAAAAACGCTAGACGAAGAGAATCGCAGAACGGATTATTTTCGTCTTGTGAGGCACCACTGTATTTAAGAAAAGCAACGACAGACAGAAAATTCTGAGGGGAGTGAGCAAGCGCCAGAAAGTTTCTGCAAACTCTAAACAACTTTTCTCCAATCTCGCAAGCGGGTGAAATTGTGAGTGGATGGGAAACAGGAAAATACTTCCAGAATTTGCTGTGTGCTTCTGAACTCTATAGGTCCTTTGAGTTGGCGTTGGGCCAAATCAAGCTTTTCCTAACAGTAAAAGATGGCCATTGGAAAAGGGGATAGGTAGCTATGACTCGATTGATGGAGAATTTCAGTCAGCTCTAGAAAAGCATCTTTGGACCCCAAGTATTGTAATAACTGCAGACTCTTTTGGGTAAGGCACTAAAGAATATATTGGATGAGACTGACCATCTGGATGACCGTTGTACTTGGTTTCAATGGAGAAGCTGCCTGGGCCATGACCTATGCCAGGTGAAAGACAGAGAGTAGGGCCAATCGGAGTCTGTACCAAGCTAGGAGGCAGAATAGCAAAGAGGCACTTTTTCATACCCTCCCCAATTTCCACCCAGGCTACTGCGAGTGGTTGGGCTGTAGATGCAGTGATTACACTTCTACATTAAGCCCTACTCCGGCTGGGCAGGTCTTTGGATTGGTGCCTAACACTCATTGAAAGCAATGGGGCTTAAAAAATAAATCTATCACCAGGTATTCAACAAAAATTCCTCTTCTCACACACACCCTAAATTTGTTCTGTGTTTTCCCCCCAACGCTCAAGAGCAGATCTGGAGCGGAATCGTTAGAAGAGAAGGTAAGGAAGTTCCACTGAGGTAATATCCATCGATAACTTTGACCACTTTTGGGGAAGCATTAAGATATATTCGGCTCATTAGCCCAGGGAATGTATCCTGCTGTTGCTCTTTGGATTGTGAGGTGGCTACAATAGCTTGCAGTGTCATGGCACAGAATTCCCATGGCTGGATTGTCCAGTTTAATTTAAGTTTCACCTGATGGCACTATAAAACAGAATATTTTCTAAGAAGCTTAACTCTGAGCTTCCCTCACCACCTCTGGATTTTTAATGGTCACAACATTTACATGCATACCTAGTTCTCAAATAAAGCGGTCTTCTCATTCATATTGTGGCATTCAACAGTTCTGAGTTTGATCAAAGTCAGAATTATCCACAGTGTGAAGCAAGACATTGTGCAACTTGGATGTGGGTCCCTTGCTACTGACGTATTTAAAATTCCAACCGGTTGCCTTGCCAGACATTTCTTTGGTTAATGCCTTATGCCTATTACAGGACAAGAGTGTCTGTGTAACACATTGCCACAATTACAAATGAAGACTGACAAGTTTCTGTATACACAATATGCACGTTATTCTAACTATTTAAAATTCACATTAAATCAAGTGTCAAAAAGATGGCAGATGAGAAAATACATTTGCAACTTAGAAAAGAATGTTTAGGCTGAAGTAAGGCTATTTAAAGCAAATTTGATGGGTTTTAGACACAATAAAGTACTTTGCTGTGATGCAGTCTTGGACTGCAACCTTATTCACATGGCAACAAGCCCCACTGAACTCACCCTTACATTTGAGGATAAGATTACTCTGTTAAGCATCAGATAACACATTTGCAGGTTTATATTCTAAAACTATGCCTGGTATGACTCTAGCAATTACCGTATTCACATGCACAAGTGCGTGTTACTGATAAGTACAAGAAAAGTGAGGGAAGACTGGAACAGAATGCCACAGTGCTAAGTTTCACATGATCCAGAAAATTAACACAATAATTCAAAAACAATTATTGTGGATGCATACGAAGTATTTATGCCACGAACTGGCAGGACACTGAGGAAGGGGAGGAGGGTACGGATGAGGCGTGTAGCCACGACTGACACAAACTGGGACAAGAGGAAGATAAGGAAGGTGGGGTTGGGGACTTAGGAGGTACTCACAGGACATTGGAGGACATCGAAGGGGCAGCTGACAGTTCATGGAAGCCAGAGGAAGGTGCCCTCTAGGAGACTCAGGCAGGCAAGGGAACCCAGCCCAGGACACTAGTGGGCCAGGTGAGGACTATGAGGTTCGTTAGGTCTGGGAGGAGGTTTGTGGTCCCTCAGCTGCATTAGGCTCAGCACAGGTGAGGATCACATGCCTTGTTAAGTGGAGAGGCCCAGCTGCTCAGCTGGAGCAAACACAGATGCAGCAATCAAGATTGAGAAGGATAAAAGGGAAGCAAGGTAAAAAGCCTCTGTGTCTGCTCAGCTCTCTCTGCTGATGGGCCAGAGCTTGGCAGCTTTTGGACTGTGATTCTGGGACTGAACCCCAGGTGTTCCAACCCTGGATCTTCTGCAAAGGCGGGAACCTGGCCTGATGGTTTGACTTTGGAACTTGCTCTTTGCATTGGACTTGGACTTGTATTTGACCATTTGGACTGTCTGCCTATCTAGCATTGCCCTTGGGACTGTGTGCACTATCATGACTTACCTCTGGGTATGCCAGGGTTCAGGGCAATTTATTTAGCGCCACAGTGACCAAGAACAGAGAAACAACAGCCTGACAGTATAGGATTATACTTGAACAAATATAATCAGTGATACATTCAGTTGTATCTGCAACCAACCCAAAAGCCACTCTGAAACTCCTGAAAGCTCAGTGTAAATTATAGCATATCCTATCTCTTCCAGCAGTGCAATCTCTATGACATGATAAAGAATGAGCCAGGAGTTAGAGACACTCACCAAGCATTACAGCATTGTATATGAACAGTGAACATACAGTATTAGGGATGGATTCAAATCCTACTGTTCAGGAAAACCTCTCACTGAGTTTACTGTGGACTTCAATCACTGCTTGCAACACCAGTAACTAAAAGTCAAGCCAAACCAAGCCCAAATCAGATGAGCCATATCTGAACATCCAAAGGCAGTTCCAGTGTTATGTTAATAGTTTAATATGTACATTTACATTTTCCCCAAACTGTTACATTTTATTTAAATTAATGTTTTCTGGCAAAATATTTATTTCTACATTTTAATAAAGGCAAAAATAAAATAATTTCATTTTGGCAAAATGTTACAGACTTGACACAGGCAGTATTCAGTTAGTAAAAAATAGACTGCATTTTCTAAATACATTTCTCAATAATAGCTTCCAAGCATAGTCAAAATAGAGTAAGATTTTTTTATTTGATAATTTTAAACACCATCACAGTTACTTTTTTTGATAAGAGCAATAAGTTAGGTGGAGACTGAGGATTGGATCTAGACTTTTACCTTCCACAGATGGAAAGGCTTCTGAATATGGAAGGCCTTGATCTATCCGATGGATCCCAGTAGCAGAAAGAGGCAGGTGACATTTTCCAATTTTTCCTACCTCCTGCAGGTCTCCCAGCCCTCCAGAACAGTGTGAGGGGGCACTGGGGGCTGCAGAGGGAATTGCCAAAATTTGTCTCCAGCATCTCTATCTTCAACAGGAGAAGCGAAGTCTAGATCCAACACTTTTAAATAACTTCCCAATATCTTACTAATGGCGGGGGGGGGGGGGGAGGACTTTTCTTTTTGTGAAACTTTTCTTCAAGCTAAATGGCAACTGCTGAAGTAGACACACCTAAATCCATCTCTGAACTGCCCTTAACAAAAGGAAGTGGAAAACAGGAATTGTATTAGAATGGATTTGTTACCACTTCAAGAGATACAGATAACAAGAATGAGTTTGAGAAAAAAGGTTAAAGCCACTACACACGTGGCTTTATCTTACAGAGAGAGAATTTATGAATAGGAAAAATGATCTACCCTGTCATTTTCCCACAAGCATACAGGTTGAATACACAGGCCGACAAATACAAAGTTGCAAAAGAAAATTGTTCTTTAACACAGACCTGCTTTTAGCGTCATCATATCTAACCTCTTCCTCAGACTAGCTTCTGCATCTCTTTCTCTCAAAGTATTAACAAATTAATCCAGCCTTAACCCTACCCACCACTTCCTGAACATTTGAATTTGTCACATTTATTTTGACCATTCCATCCCAATAAATTGAGTGGGCCAGAATCCAGAGAGATGATCTGACCATACCAAAAGACCCGCATGTTCCCCAGGAGGACTTTACTGAAGGGCAGCATCATCTCATTAGTTTGCCATGCAGTGCAGGGAACTGCTGTACAAAAACAAAGTAAGTCCTGTTCGCACAATGACTTCTGCTAGTGCAACAGAACTTCCCCTCCATTTCCTTCTCCTGCATGTCTCCCCATCTTTTCTGGACACTCCCCCAACCCTCTGAAACAGGGAGAGGAAAAGGAAGGGAAGTGCACTGCACCAGTGGAGGTCCTTCCACAAACAAGGCAACTTCACTGGCTACAACCCATTATCTCCAGTTAGTCTACATCTCTTATCTGGGAGGCTAACAGGGCAGTGACATCCTAAACAAATTCTGCACACATTTAATGCCTATAGCACACCCCACATGTACTGTAAAACTCATTAATAATTGCTAATGCTAAGAAAGCCTGTAACTGACTATGGAACCTCATGAGCATTGGGTTTTCCCCTTTTTCATCTACGAGAAGGCAAAGTTCTCCATTGTTCACATAGAATTTTCTCAGAAAAGAGACTGGAAAGGACTTCTGCATCATGGCAAAGGACTGCAACAAGTAGCTGCCAATCTATATACTACACTCCCCACAGCATGGCCACTCAGACAGCCTCTACACTGCAAGTGTTCTGCACCTGCAGGTCTAAAACAGCTTACAATGTGCATATCTAACACTGCTTGAAGATCTTCATGAGTCTTCACTGCTGCCGGGTATTCCTAGTGGTAGGTGGGGGATGGAATGTAGGCTGTCCTCAAAATGAATAGGTGGTTTGCAGCAAAGTCCATGAAGCAAGTCTAATATATAGACCAGCAGTAACACAAGTCTGCTCACCCTTTGGGTGTGGCGGTGTTGTGGCTGGGTCTTGATGTGCCACACCACACTCTGGAGGAAGCCCTGTTTGTTGGGGGCTTCCCAGCTGGCGAGGCAGCCAGGCCTAGTCTCACTGGCTGGACCTTGGTTTCAGGCCTGCCCAAATTCAGCCAATCAATGGCAGGCCTGTGAGGTGGACACCTCCCTGTGGGTGGGCCTGTGGAAACATCGGATTCCCCCAGGTCCGCTCCTGGGGAATAAAAGGCAGCCTGTCTCGGCCTCCTACTTGCAGTTCTAATGGCTTACACCACTGTTACAAAATACTTCAAATGAGTTGATATCATTCTTGCGTATCTTCTGTATAAAAGGAGTGCACTATAGCAGAATGCCGCAGTAGATATGACAATGCACTGAATTATGTGTGAATTCATTTTGAATTCAGTATGAACAGCGCATTGGCTGCTGCAAAGCACACACTGTTGAGTACACACACACACACACACACACACACACACACACATTTTCAAGTAAAAAACCACCAGCATCTCATGAACTCTCTCTCCATTTGTGCCAGCCTTTTGTCCAAGACTCAAGAAAATATACTTGAAAGTTTTAGCAAAACTGAGGGCACCAGCTGAATTTCTATACAAAGTTTACAACAACTGATAGCAAATCATTTTTTGCTTTTTTGTTGTTGAAAACGTTAATTAAAAAAGAATATAGATGTAAAATTATACATTCTATAAATATTTGCATTGCTCACTTTACATATTTCAGTTTCCATGGGTGATCCAGTCCCATCTCAGGTGCAGCACCCATGTGCAGAAAAGGGCTCAAAAGACCAATTTCTCTTCACTCCCTCTTCTTGTCTTTGCACAAGCTATTATAGGAAATTGGAGGTTTTGTGCATACCTCCTGCTCTCCCTCTCTGCATGACACAAGTTACTCAAGCTCAGAGCATGAGTAACTCATGTTTAGGCAAAAAGAGTGAAAGGTGCTCCAGATCTCACATTCCACTTAATGGCCAGTCATGCGTTTGCTCTTAAGGAGGGAAGTAGAGGCTCTATTGACCTCTATGATAATCCTCTGTAGTTCACAGATGCTTCATCCGCAGTGGGATAGAAACCAGATCACATTCAAAATATTTCAGTGCCCACACCCTAAGTTAAAGAGAAAAATATATATTTGAAATAGTAACTGGACAATGTTTGCTTGGACTAAGCTACATAATAAAAGGACAGTGACATACAACTATTAGCAATGTTTTGTACCTGCCTTTTGCTGTTTGCACGGGATTCCAGAACCATTGAAATTTTGAATATTTCAGTAAAATTTTATCTGACTGATAAACAGTAGTAACAAATGTATTAGAAACCCTGAAAAAATAGGAAATGATTTCATTATTCCTACCTAAATGCTATGTGCTTCCGAAAATCTTCCTTTTTTAAAAAAGAAGCTAAAAACACCCACCTACCTTTATTGCATGCATCCAAACTTTTAAATGAATGCAGCCCTTTAAAAAACCCAACCAACCACAAATCATATATATATATATATAGTTTCTAAAAATACATTGGCTCACAATCTGGCACTTTAAAGCATTAGGACCTATTAACATCAACAGGAATTGAATGCAGTTGATTGTGCAGGGTTGTAACCAATGCCAATATACAATGTCAGTATATAATATAGTATATTAAAAGTGCTGTTTATATAAACAATTGTTCCTTTTGTACAAAACTTTTTCTGTGCAGTTATTATTTGTAATGTGTGTTCAAATAAAAAATAAACAGGAGAGAAAGCTAATGTAGGGAAGTCCTCCTCCTCGCTGCTCTCTTCTTCAGGTGGTGGTTACGGGTTTGTATCAGGGATCAGCGTTCATTTACTGCTTTGGCTAGTTTGAAGAGAAACAATGAAGTTAGATATTATTCCAACAGGTTTAGCACACACATCCACAAAAGGATGAATCCATCAATATCTTTTAACGGCATGCTAATGGATGTTTCATGAACACTAGGTGCTTCAGAAAGTTTGTAAATGTAGCCAGATAACATACTGCTTACAATATACCTTGATACTATGTAGGCAATGGAGACTGCAATCAATACTTTCCCTGTTCAAACTAATTGTTATGCTTCACCTCTAAATTGAAGTTTCTTAGTCTTTGACCAAGGAAAGAGGATATTATCAGTGAAGCTGAAGGCTTGTTTTGGGTACTTTCACTCATTAAGATATGTCTATATTATGTGAAGAAGCTTTAAAACCATTTTGATTAAATATGGTGGGTTTTGGTGATCAGGATTAAGAGTATACTAAAGGGGGGGAAATGCCCATCTCATTCCCATGGCAGCTTGAGGAATTCCTGAATAATGTCACAGTGATTTATTTGTTCTTTTTAATATCCTCCCCTCCCTCCCAAATGGGAGCACAGAGCAACCAATGTCATAAAACAATATATTAATCACAAAAGCATTTAAACATCCTCAACAATGAAAAATACCTTCCTCAGGCCTGGACAAATAGGTCAGTTATGATTGCCCTCCTAAAAGTAAGGTCTATCTCATTTTGACAAAGCGTTTTAAAAGAAGAAATTGAGAAGTTTAAGTCTGTGACAGTGATCTGTGACAGTGTAAACAGTGACTTCGGGGCCCTTGTTAATATTTTCTTCAGATGATTTCCTAAGATTTAACAGTAAAGAGCTTCAAAATTATAAATAGTGCTCATAACACAAAGTTCTTTTGAAATCTTATACTTTCTGTACTGATAAGAAGGAATCCTTAAAATTATAAATTGTGAAATTGTAGGTGGAATTAAAGAGGAGTTATATGCCAAACTGCACCATGGTAAAGAAATGGGAATACAGAGGGAAATGAAATTTCCTTTTGTAGAATAATTACAATGGCTATAATTGTGGCAAAAATAGATCCCTCAATTCATGGCAAAGATTTCTCATATGGAAAATTATGGAATCAACGGGTTAGGAAAATGACAGAAATAATTGAACATAGAACTATTCCCCCCCAGCTATTCCGTTACTTTGTCATTTGATGGAGGCTTTTTCCTAGACCCAGCCCACTGGTAAAGGTAAAGGGACCCCTGACCGTTAGGTCCAGTGGCGGACGACTCTGGGGTTGTGGCGCTTATCTCGCTTTACTGGCCAAAGGAGTTGGTGTACAGCATGTGGCCAGCATGACTAAGCTGCTTCTGGCGAACCAGAGCAGCGCACGGAAACACCGTTTACCTTCCCAACGGAGCGGTACCTATTTATCTACTTGCACTTTGACGTGCTTTCGAACTGCTAGGTTGGCAGGAGCTGGGACCACGCAACAGGAGCTCAACCCATCACGGGGATTCGAACCGCCAACCTTCTGGATCGGCAAGCCCTAGGCTCTGTGGTTTAGACCACAGCGCCACCTGCGTCCCACCAGTAGTATGTTTCAAATGGTTCTAATTTTCCATTTAATACAGGAAGGGCTTATTTGTGCCATTTAGCACATGTGCTGCATTAGATACCTTTTTAAAGGTGTAATCTTTAGTAGGTTGCTGATGAAACGCCACATCTAAACATTTCTCTTTAAATTTTACATCATAGTTATGAGGCAATCAAAATCCCAAACTCACAGCAATTACTGAACATTTCTATGAGCTCATATATATTTCATAAGGTAATTTTTAATAGCAGGTGGCAGGAATCTTTTAGATCACTAAAGTTTGCATGCATTAATTAGGGTTACGTTTACACTTAAAGATCAAGCTAGCTACCAACAATGTTAAAACATACAATTAATGACAAAATAAGCAGCCAAGAGCAGTTAGTTCTTACTTTCAAGATGCTTAGACAAATGTGTAGTGAAATCCATTGCTTAAGGGGGGTGGCTGAGGTACAGAAGGTGAGGGTGCTTTAGATGGATAGGTCAATTGCGGAGCTAGAAGGGATCATACAAAGGAATTAGGCACCGTGATTTTACACTCACACACAACAGACACGTGGGCTGGAATACAAGACAGCAGGGTCAGCAGCCAGTGCAGCTAGGTCTTTTTAGTACTGTACTAATAATAATAATAATAATAATAATAATAATAATAATAATTAATAATAATTTTATTGTTTAGACTCCGCCCATTTGGTTGGGTTTCCCCACCACTCTGAGCGACTTTCAGCATATCTAAAAACAAAAAAACCAAGCATAAAAAACTTCTCGATACAAGGCTGCCTTCAGCTGTCTTCTAAATGTTGTGTAATTCTTTATATCTTTGACATCTGAAGGGTGGGCATTCCACAGGGAGAGTGCCACTCCTGAGAAGGCCCTCTGCCTGGTTCCCTGTAGCTTTGCATCTCACAGTGAGGGAACAAGCAGAAGATCCTCGGAGGAGGGCCTCAGTGTCCAGGCTGAACGATGGGGGGTGGAGATGCTCCTTCAGGTATACTGGGCCGAGGCCATTTAGGGCTTTAAAGGTCAGCACCAACACTTTGAATTGTGCTCAGAAACGTACTGGGAGCCAGTGAAGATCCTTTAGGACTGGTGTTATATGGTCCCAGTGGCCACTCCCAGTCACCAGTCCAGCTGCTGCATTCTGATTTGGTGTGTAACCCATGTTTGGTCTGACTCAGAATGAGTTTTCTGCCACTGGCACTCTAGCCGTCTCAGCGACTGTTTCATTGCCCTCAGCTCCAGGGAAAACCACAGGGCTGTCCGGGCTCCATGCAATTGGAGAGGGCGCTTCAGAGCCAGACAGTCATTAGCCCTGGTTAACTCCGCATTCCAGTGGGCCACCAGGGAATCAGCTGAAAGGCCATGAGCATGGGATAAAACACCCCCTATTACTCTCTGGAAACCATTTAGATTCATTAAGTGGTGGGGGCGGACCATCCGAATCGGTTCCACTTCCCTGCAGAGGGGAAAGGTCACAGAGAAGTAAATAAATTCTGTGCCTAGGTATGCCAAATTCTGCAACAAAAAAGCCAGTTCCTGCAATGTTAAAAATGACTGAAAATTCTTCCAACTTGCTTGTTTAAGCTTTCTGCCTGCACAAAAAGAGGATGGGGAACTCCACTCCCTGACCTGCAGAAATATTGCTCAGTACTGCCCCCCCCTTAAAAATGTTTTTTTCTCTCCACCCCAGCGCTGTGCTAGAGAGGGAGGAACCTTTCCTCTCTTGGCACTGGAGTAGGGAGGAGCTGTTTTCTGAGCTCTATAACCTTGCAGTGACACTAGGTCAAATGAGGCAGCAGTGCTTCTGCATGGTAAGTGAAGGAAGATGTGCTCAATTTGGCATGGGGAGAGAGGGGGTGGCACCAGAAGAAGATTTGTGGGTTGGGTGCAGCCTGCAGTTTTGCAACCCCTGCCCTAGTGATGCATCAAAGTCTCAACCTGAATATCTACAGAATTACTGTTTTGTGCCTCGACTTTTCATGGCTAATGTAAAGCAGGCAGTAGGACTTTGCAATCATGCAAGGTTTTTTAAAAACAAACAAAACAAAAAAACAACTCATCAGTCATACAGGAATTACCAAATAAAACTGGATATTATATTTTGGTGATTTTATGGTGTTGTGATTCAAAATTGTTACTTTTCCTGAGTATGGGATAGAAACTGAAATCAGTAAATAAAACATAAAGCCACCTGGGAAGGCTGCAGGCCCTGCTAGACAAACTGAGAAGAATGTGCTATATTAGTAATGTACTGAAGCACTGAGCTACAAGGAAAACGTAATTAGCGATAACATCTTCATCTGCTGTTTCTGGCTCATGCTGTTTGTCTAACGTACATTGTGCAAATATTAAAGTTTTTGGTTTTACTATACTAGGTTCTATGGAAATTAAAACCACTAAAATATCAATAATAATTTGAAAAATCAAATGCATTCACCAATTTTAAATCTTTGAATGGTACTACAAGTTAGTCCAGATTCACTACTTCATTTTTATGCCTTTTCTACTTGAACATTCTACATATATGGGCAGAGAAACAGATGAGAAGATGGAGTGCAAGATATAACAGTTAAACATAGGCTTGCAGGGAATGGGAAACAAAGATGGAATTTTACCCCTTGAGTAACGAATCATTCAGCACAGTCTGATCCATTTCGAAGCCGTATTGTGCAGGCAAGTACAGAGAGAACCTGCCAGCACAGCTGTACACACAGGGGCTGCTTTGACATCATGCTGAATAATGCAATTTAATTTCCAGTCGTCAAACTTCTATGCAGCTTTTTGCAATAAGTTTCCAGGCTGTTTAAAAAAATAGTGTCCCTAACAACTTGATACAGTATTTGCCATTTCAGTTCTAAATCAGAGTAGGAAAAATTTCGTATATTAAGACAACAATGTCATGCTACTGCTTTAGAAGATATGGAACCATGGTAGAGCGATTCCCAGTAAATATATATCTATATGGTGTGTAATTGCACCCCCCCCACTCATGACATTGCTTCTGATTGCTTCAAGGTAACACTGTGCTCAACACTGATAGCAACCCATTTATGTTGTGCAGGTGAGTCCATGGTGTAAATCCAGTGTCTCACAACTACACTGGAGTGCATTCAAAGAGCACTTGCCTGGGTATACCCCAAAGGGTAGATATGGCCTTGCTGTTGTTCCTGGTATGTACTGCAGTCCAGAAGGAACACAAAACCTTAGAAGTTTGCAGCCATAGGATTAAAAGAACATATTGTCAAAGCCATTGCTTTATAAATAACTGAGCAATACCTGCCACCTCCTTGCTCCGCTGAGAGGCTTCAGAAGCCAGTGCGTATGATATGGTAATGATGCGTTCTTGCTCTTGCAACTGTGAATCTAAATTAGCAGAGTTGTGTTTGTCCTGAGCTGAAGGCTGGAGGTTGTGCATACTAGGGCAAAATACAAAAACACCGCATTAACTTTAAGGCATATGCTACACATGTACGCAGACATTTTGGTATACTGCTTGATTGTAGAAAAATAGAAAAGGAGAATGGCCTTGTTCTTATTGTCAAAGCAAGGCAAGGCTCTATTATAGAATCAGCCTACTTGAGGTTAGTGGCATTGTTCCTAGGAAATTCAAGACCATGAACACTAGCCTCCTATATCACTCAGGTAGGAGATCTCAGCCTCGGACGTATCCTGTCTAGGATGTTCATTCTGTTGAGACTTTAATCTTCCTCTTTAGCAACAGCAGTCTAATCTTTTATTCTGCTGAATTATGCCATCAAACTGTTGGCTCAATTCACCTAAATACCTAAGTCAGCTTCTACCAATTGCCTTCTTGTCTAAGCTCTATGTGGGCTGACATAAATTCCTTCTTTAATATGATCTCTTGTCAACTTGGAGAAGAGGCTGCCGTGGTAATCTGGGCAAGATAGTGAACTGAATGTATTATATATATTTGTAAATAAATAAAGCTGAGAACCTGACTACTTAAACGTGTTATATGAGTTTTAATGGCTTGATCCTAGGAGCTGCTATTCTGAACCAGTGATCCCATCATATCTGAGGCAATGGAAATCCTCCCCTGTAGTGGCGCTGGACACAGTTTTAGCCTCCGCTCCCAGGGTTCCAACAGGTCTTGATGCTTCTGTACCTCCATGTGGCAGAAGAGGCTATGCTATGCTACGTTCAGTGGTGGGAAAGCAAGCAGCTGAGCCACATGTCTTTGCTCACTAGCAAGGGCAGAACACGCTGATTTAAGCTGCAGCAGCACTTGCCATTTCTTGTGTCAGTGAAAGCAGGGCTGGGCTGGGCTGTGTGTTCAGCCTGTAAATAAGAGTATACAGAGAGGAAAAGATAATAAAGAATAATAAATCCCTGCCCTGCTTTTCTCCACCTTCTCTCCTCCAGGGGCGGGCCTGACAGGCTCCATAAAGGACTGCTGCTGCTGCTGCTGGGCAGAAAGGGCTCCATTTTTGTTTTCAAAATTGCTTTTATTTTTTATCTATGCCATTTTAAATTGTGATTGATATTAATCCTGCATTCTTAGTGTTAGATTTTATGATTTATGTGGAAATTGTTTCCCATTTGGTTGAATACTTTTTGATGTGTTTTATTTATTGCTTATGACTTTTGTTATGTTGGTAATTATGTAAATCTTGTCATGCTGTAAGCCGCCTTGAGCATTGCTTTAACTATGGAAAGGCTCAGCATAAATAAAATGATGATGATGATGATGATGATTCACCATATTCATTATATGCAGTAGTGCTGTGGGTGGTGTTGCTGCATTGCTGTTCCAACTGTGGTGGTGGTGCTGCCTGCCAGAACTGGAGTGGTGGGGAGGGCAGGATAGCACCATCTTGGTAGCAGCAGTGGGGAGAGGGCATCTGAACTTGCTGCCAACCTGGTATCCCACACTCTAGCTCTGCCTGGCAAGCAGCACTACTCCCCACCTCACATACCGCAACTGATTCAATGCAAAAAGTACAATTAGTATTAATTGTAGTATTAATATATTTCTGTAAGTTTCTGTACTATGATCAAATGCATATAACTCTACCAAGACTGCAGCAGTAGCCCCCCCCCCCCCCCCATTTCTAATGTTAAAAATGAATGGGAGTAATATGTTTATAAGAATCTGACCTTGACTTTGTAAGAATATTCTTTATTTTTTCTGCGTTACGGTGCCTTGCTGCTAATTCTTCTGGAGTAAGGGGTTCTTCAGGTTCCAGCTCAACGTATCGCTCTGGAATTGCAACCTTTTCAGGTTTTGACAACTGGTGGTGGCAGGGAGAGAGAATCATAAGTGATTAATGTAGCTCATATAGAATATTACATTCAACTGAAACAAAACTGTTTTTTAACACTTCCTTATGAAAATCGTAACATAATATACTTGTGGGCCAATTTTTTTCTGAAAACAATGTTTTGATAAAAACAGTAATTCTAATGTTGAATTGCTAACACAAACGACAACAAAGTTTAGCTGTATGTTAGAAAAACGGAATTAAATATGATGGAATTTCTCCCATATGCACCTAATCCTGTTCTTGCGTTCATAATTGGAAATCCTTCTGCATCTAATGAAATGAGGTAGGTGCGATGAGGGAAGAAAGCCTGTATTATAGTCTTTTGTTGAAAAACTTTTTACTTTCCCAAGAATTTTAATTTAAAACAATATTTTTTATTGATTTTAATTTCTTGCACCACATTCTATTCTCCCTAGTGTTTTTATGTTCATTTTTTATTTTTGTTGCTACATTTATGCTGGATTTACATGCCCTGTGTAATTTGCAGTGTGTGTATATGTTTGTGTGCTTGTGTGTGACCCTGAAAAACACACACAAACACACAGCATCATGTATTTTCAAAGCTGTAAATCACACAGAAAATAAAGCTATACATATATAAGAAAATAAAAATAACAGAATTCTTAAAGTCATTTAATGATTTTATTGCTTTTAAACTGATCTTGCATTCAGTAGATTTTCCTCCCTGTTCCTTCATATTTCAGTGACAGCATAATATACTTCATTTGGGCCACCAGATGGCTCTACAGCTTTTCAAATATATGCATAAAAAACATTAATACCCTCTTGCTTTTCCAATAGCCATGGGGATTATGTGTTACCTTTTGGGGAGAACACAATGGAATCTTAATCTCTGATACCATTTTCTCATAGATCACCATTTCATAGACATCGTGGTTGATAGGTAATGAGAAAGCATAAGAATTCTATTTGACTTTATTTTAAGACGAGTGATTCAATAATTTTGTAATGTTAATTCAATCTGTTTATGGGATGCATGACCTTCGTTGGCCTGGTTCGCACATCACATTAGTTCATTAAATATGGTCTAATGCAGGCTTCCTCATCCTCGGCCCTCCAGATGTTTTGAGACTACAATTCCCATCATCCCTGACCACTAGTCCTGCTAGCTAGGGATCATGGGAGTTGTAGGCCAAAAACACCTGGAGGGCCGAGGTTGAGGAAGCCTGGTCTAATGTGAATAAGTAGCATACTGGTGCGTGCTGCTGAAACTGCAGGTGCTTCACTCTTTCCCCACTCCTGCTGTGCTGACAGAAAACAAGCCATAGTATGTCTTGTGTTATCTGAACCTAGACTCATAGTAGTTTGCTTCCCCACAAACAGGTGAGGTGTGTAGAATTTCCTGGCCATTGCCAAGATTCGGCCGTCTGGGCGGAAATTGCTTGAATGTCCATAGGGCAAAACTAAAAAAAAAAAAAAAAGGTTTTTAGTCCAGACACAACTTTTGTGTCTGGATTTTCACTTTTTGAAATATGGCAACCCTAGAGGAGTGGCACACCAAGCAACTTGGCTTCTGCTTGTGGCTTGTGGAAACAGGTTCAGATGACACAAACCAGATGACGGCTTGTTCCCTGGCAGCACGGAGGAAAGCGAAGCACCCATGATTTCAGCAGTGTGTGCCAGCATGCTGCTCGTTCACATTAAACCACAGTATTTTAAATATGGTTGAATGTGATGTGCGCAGCAGACCATTACAGTGGTACCTCGGGTTAAGAACTTAATTCGTTCTGGAGGTCTGTTCTTAACCTGAAATGTTCTTAACCTGAAGTACAACTTTAGCTAATGGAGCCTCCCATTGCCACAGCGACACAATTTCTGTTCTTATCCTGAAGCAAAGTTCTTAACCCGAGTTACTATTTCTGGGTTAGCAGAGTCTGTAACCTGAAACGTCTGTAACCTGAGGTACCACTGTATCTCCCTTTTTCTAAAAACATAACACATTTCTACATTGTAGACTTCATCACTTAAAGCTGCCTTTCTGGTTGAGAGCCAGTGTGGTGCAGTGGTTAAGAGCGGTAGTCTCGTAATCCTGGGGAACCAGGTTCGCGTCTCCGCTCCTCCACATGCAGCTGCTGGGTGACCTTGGGCGAGTCACACTTCTCTGAAGTCTCTCAGCCCCACTCACCTCACAGAGTGTTTGTTGTGGGGGAGGAAGGGAAAGGAGAATGTTAGCCGCTTTGAGACTCCTGAAGGGGAGTGAAAGGCGGGATATCAAATCCAAACTCTTCTTCTTCTTCTTCTATCCCGCTTTATACTATATGTAGCAATGCAAAAACAGACAACTAGCCTTACCTCTCTGCTAATATCCAAATTATAGTCTTGAGGTTCCAGGTCTGCTTCTGTCACCAACACAGGTTCAACTCTTAGCCAGTTATTTTCCTCTTTGTGTTCTGGGTGCACAGCTCTTTCCAGTAGCTGCAAGTCAAATTCTTGTTCCCGCTTCCACTATTAACAGATAAGAAACAATTAGAAGTTTGACCATTCCAACTAAAACACCATTTAAAATGTTCACTCCCATTACCTCAGATTATGGATTGATACAAGGGGAAGCTAGGACTTACCATAACATTTGCTTCTGGATGCTTGCTTGATGGCTGTCCTTGATGAGGTACTCATCCTGTTCAGCCAGCAGATGGCAATAAAATCTTAGCAAAAAAAGCTGCCAATAGACCAGGGTTAAATCTGACTTTACCAGTCAAGAGCCACATTCAAGTGGCACAGATAGGGGGTTACATGGGGAAAGCAGGACAAAGAACTAAATGCACCAAAAATACAAGGGAAAAGGAAGTATTCTTTGGAATTAATAAGAGGCTATGATCAGATGGAAAAATCTGACCTCAGCTAGTTCATACAATAGAGCCTATTTCCATGTACAAGTGTTTAGGATCAAAAAGTATGGTTTTGTTTCCGATGGTATTGCCTATTATTATCATTTTTAAAAAATTGGTCCTGTCTTGAGAGATGATATAGCTAATTGCTGGCTTAAGAGAGTGAGTACCCCATGTAGGTTCACCATCTAGGGGAAAATACACGTTGTTACTCTGTTAAACAACCTGCACAAAGGATAAGCCAAAACAATGTTTTCAAGGCACAACTTTCTGGTAATGTGTTTGCTTTACAGATGTGCTCCATAAATTCCACTGTTTTGAAAACTATCCACTATAAGAAACCATGTTTATATATTAGATCCCTTAATTCTTACGAACACTCCATATTCGTTCAAAATCCCTTTGGAGTACCTCTTACAACGACAAAAAATTGAACACTATGTATTCTGATCAATTTACAGTCTTCAAAAGCACTGAATGCATGTTCTTCTAAGTTGCAATGAAAATAATCCTATGATTTATCGCAGGGAAGCCCAACTATTCACACCAAGTGGGTCACAAGACTACCTCAACACAGAATCTGGAGGTCACACATTGCCTTGCCAAGGTCAAAATTAGATGTCCCCCCACCAGCCCTCACACTGCCTTCCTAAAGCCAGCTAACCAAGGCCCTGGGCCTTGGAAAGGAGGTGTGAGGCTCTGGCTGGGTCTTTGACCCTCCCACCTCCTCCTCAAAGCTGGGAATGTGCAAACTAGGTATGGGAAGGTGGACTGTAGGACCCTGCAGAATCCTCACACCTCCTTCCCAAAGCCCAGTGCCTCACTTACCTGGCTTTGGGAAGGCAGTGGCGGTCAGGAGGGAGTCAAATGTTGCTGAGAGCTGCCAGTTGGACCTTCAGTTGGACCACCCTGGTTTAACTGGACACCTGAAAATGTTTTAAGTACCTCTAAAATACGTAATATGTTTCATATAAGAAAAGTTTAGTGCACCTCATTAAACTGCCCTAGAGCTAGCATACTCTACTCATACAACTCCCAACAAAACAACCAAGTTTTTACTATTACAAAACGAAATGCTTGAATGGAGTACCTACTTTGGGGGAATGCAAATGTGAAAATATGATAACTGTATTTTCCTCTCCAATTAATATGTAATTTTGATCCATTGGCTACAATCCAGAGATCCACACATCTACTGGGGCTGTGGACCTTTGGACCTGCATTACTCAAACCGTTGCTATGTAGCAGATAGGTTTTGATAATGCAGCTAATGATAATACAATTGGCCCTGCTGTTTAGAGGAAAAATAAAATTAACCCTCCCTTAGTCTTTGCAGAAACCAAGCAGCCCTCTGGCTCACAAGCCTAATTGGATCGTTTATGTTCTCACCCATTACCTCAACTCACAAAGGAACATTTCAGTTTTCTCCCAGTGTGCTTATGGAATTAATCTCCCCTCAAAGACTTAACTTCAACAAAGAAAGGATGTCACAGCAGCATATTTGCTGCTTTGTAAGACACTTTGTAAGACATGGGATCCAACCACATGCCGAGTCAAGAGTTCCAGTGACTGCTGGAAGAAGTGAGGAGAGTAGTTTTTGCTGATCCCTACTTGCCCCTGGTTGCTTCTGGAACAGTGTGGAAAGTTGCCCAGGGAAAGGGGAATCAACAAAAATGGCTCCCACCCTTACTTCAGTGAAAGCACCTGCTAGATCTTAAATCCCTTTCATGAACAGAAGCCCTTCAGTTCACCAAGGAGACACTCTGGATCTATAGTCCATAGTGGGTTTGGGGGGAGTTCATTGGGGTGGGGTGATCATTCATGCACAAGCTCTTGATTTTCACTCAGAACATATCAAGTATTTGTATTAGGAATAGGATAAATATTGCTTAATTTAAAGGCAGCTGCTTCTCAAGCAAAAATTGGAGCCTTTAAAACTGTTGAAGAGGAGAAAGGACAATCTTCTTCACCATTAAAATGCACCATAACCAGACATCTCAATATTCAAACCAGGCCTGATTGCCAGAATATGTATAATAGAAACACAATATTAATTCTGAATTAATTTTATACTTGAAGAAAAACGTGAATTCAGTATTAGGAAGTATGTTTATTGGTGTTGATACGGAGTCTTTTACATCAAAATTAAATGACAAATCCATATATTCTGCTCAACATTTTTAATGTCATACTACATTTAAAAAGTGATCTTTTAAAAAAATATCAGTGCATTGTATTAAAAGTAGATTTACACATACAATGTATGCAATGTTATAAACTGTGCACAATAATTACATATTCCATTGTTCACCATTTGGCTGCTAAATTAGTGTCCTGCTGTAAATTGTGCTATCAAATGTTACTTTTTGTGCACTGGAGCAGTTTGGGCATACAAGAAAGATATCTCTATGAAACATTTTCTTCTTGGCCCTACTGTGCCATTTGTATATTTTAAAGCAAGAACACAGACCAATATGGCATGCAAATATGTAAAGTTATTTGTTTAACTTGTTAAAAAGTTATGAAATGTTTGCATTTGAAATAAGTATGTGTGCAATAGCTATACATTTTTTAAAAAGATTTAAAACCTGCTACTTAAAACATGAATATGGCAGGGCTTTTCCTTTCCTAAAAGATATATACTGTTACTCAATTAAAGTGTGACTGCAAATATATAAATCTGAATGCACCAGGTCCCTTTAAGAGTCCAAATGTGTATTTAGTAAAGTAATGAATCATAAATGAATTGCAAATTAGTGCTACTAAGCAACTATTTAAAATGGGAACAAAAAGGGTTAAAGGGCAAAGCCCACAACAAAAATGAAAAACTCAGTAGGAATTTAACAAAAAGCTACTAAAATGCAATTAAGCCTGGCAGAAACTGAGTGGTCTAGTTAGAAATTGTTTTAAATAATTAGAAAATTTAAAAACAAACATGAAAGCCATTATGTATGATGTGAGTGGCAACTCTAGAAGCAAGAGACCTTGTGCAATGAATTAGGCAGGTGATGAGCATTACATAGTTCTAGTGTACCAAGAGGAGAAGGCAATGCAAAGAATTAATGTTACCGTGATTGTGTAAATCTCTCAGTGTTATAATGAAATCATTATCCTAAGCAACAAATTCCCATGACACCTTAAAAAATAACAAATTCATTGCGATGTAAGCTTTCATAGGCCAGTGCCCACCTTAAATACATTGAGAAAAATTAAGATATTGGGTTTTTTTACAAAGTGGGGCCAAAGACTACACCTGTAGCAGTGTTACAGTATTATGCAGAGCACAAGTGAATACAGAATATATCTGAAGGCAGCCCTGTTTAGGGACTTTTTTTCATGTTTAATGTTGTATTGTGTTTTCAATATTCAGTTGGGAGCTGTCTAGAGTGGCTGGGGAAACACAGCCAGATGGGCAGGGTATAAATAATAAATTATTAAATTATTATAAATTAATACAGAACCCAATCAAAATGAATGCAACATCTAATCAAATATGGAAGCAGGGCGGAATTCAAAAAAGTGCTTCTGCTAGCAGAAGGGCTTTTGGCTGTGCAATGGAACTTTCCTTCCCTCTTCTCTGTCTGGCCCCCAGAACTGTTCTGGAGATTCCCCCAACCATTTAGGAAGGGTGTAGGCAGGGAGAGGAGAAGTTCCTCTGGAAGCCCTTTGTAGGATACCATCCAGAGTTGACACCGGGGTTTGTTACACACTTTTAGGCGACCAATTATTGCTTAAGATTGGGGATGTGTCTGTCTGCAAATAAGATCAGGAAGCAGGAAAAGATACTATAACTTTACGGAAAATTCTTAACAATGAATTATAGAAGTATTAGCTGAGAGCAACATTGTGTTAGACCAAACGATGTCAGTCTGACATCAAAAGCTTGTTCACTCACATCTAAATGCCATTAAAAAATTAATCAGGTTGGTCTCTATGCTCAAGGATATATGGAGAGAAATCAGACATTTAAAATAGTCATAAAAAGCAGTGGAAGAGCATTTTAACCTTCTAGGACTTGAAATCCAAGAAAAAGATTTCAAAGTGACACTCCAATATAAAGCCACTGTATGTGAATTCATTAGCAAATGTGACACTCCAGAAATAATGGAAATGGCTAGCTTGCTATGGAAAGTAACAGTTCCAGTGGCTGCTAATCAGGGGAGGGTCACATCAACACTGATTGGATCTTATATTCATTGAATCTTCTTTTCATTTGTGCTATGCATAACACTGTAATTCATTATCTCTTGCATTGTTTGACCTTTTGGACTCACTTTGATCCTCCTTCCTCGGCTGCAATCAAGATCTATATACCCAGTGCCTTTAAAAAAAATAATAGAATGACCGTTCCCCGCATTAAACGGGGTGCCAGTACTCACCATGAAGTTATTACAGTGAGTGCCACACTTTTAACATTGGGGGGGGGGAGGTATCAGTACTGTGTACCTTTGAGCACCCCCCCCAAAAAAGCACTGTTATAGTTATACCTAACTTCTAAGAGCCAAACTACATAATGGTCTGATTTGCACATCATGGTAGGCCAAAGTATTGGACTGCTTGAGCACATGGGTTCCCAGACAGGAACTTGCAGTTGCTTTGCTACTCCCTGACCATTTTTCTCCCAGGCACTGAGCTAAGCCAAGGTTAGGCTTAGCATGCCAACTGAACCTGGACTTTCTGAAACTGGGTTTATCTATCCTTGCTAACTATAAGATGCAGCCAGTAACAAGCCAGAACGTGGCTTGACGTGCCAGTATTCTAAATTTATGAATGCACTTAACTTCTCTGACTTTTGTTATTAAATAGCAGTCACTGTATGTGTGTGTCATTAGAATGAGGACTTTGGCATGCTGGGACTCTGGCACACTTTCCAAAATTGCTGTGTCCCAGGAGGGAAGTTGCCATTACTGTCTATGCAGCTGCCCTACTGGGACAAATCATCGTTTGGGGTTAGACCTCTCCACTCCGCTGTGCCATGGTCTTGATCGCTCCCACCCAAGCAGCTGCAGTTCAAAAAACTCAAATCAGACATATTAAGTGCATTTACTTATTTAACAGATAAAATAATTTGGTTCTTAGACTACCACTTCATGCATCTGGGCCACAGATCAAGCTACAATAAATCTGTTTTGCTGCAACAGACTAGTATAGTTACCCATCTGAAATTTATCATAATCCTCAACACATTGGCCACAACCTAACATTATTTTCAGAAGTGACACTTCAGCAAGTTTTTGTATGTCCCACAACTATAAATTTATATTTAAAATCTACATTGGGTGGTGTATTACTTTCATTTAAAAATGGTTCTTTTCTGCTTTTTTTTTTTACATCAACATTCACAACGGACACATTCCAGAGAAAGAAGTATTCTGAGCAATGCTTAGAAAATGCACAACGAATACTAAAAACACAAAATTTCAACAGGCGCTCTGTACTTTTAACTGTGCATTGGACTGAGGCCAAATACTGAAAGTAAATCCCATTTAGTTTAGTGGAGATTATTTCCATGTAAACATGTTTAAGGCAGCAGCCTGGCACCCGGATCCTAAGCAGGATGGTTGCAATCCCAAAATGCAGTGCACACATAAGCAAAACCAGCACATGCCGTAAAAAAGGCTTTGCTCGCTGTTTCTGTCCCAGATAGCTACCATAACTAAAGAGACAAACTATTCATTTTTAAGAGCCTCATTCTTTGGCAATGATAACTGCTGTTGTAGAAATGGCAAATGGAACTTTGCTCTGCATGAAATTCTGTACTGTGCACATCACTCTTAGATCATGCCCATTCAGTGGAAGTAAATCTTACTAATTATAATGGGATATACTTCTTTGTAAAATTACGTAAGATTTGTTATGTAAAATACAAATGACTGAACCAGTAAGAAATGCTGTGGTTAACCACCCAAAATGAATCACCCTATGTTTATATTTAATCCAACATTTAACCACTGAAATAACTTAATTTTTGCTAACTGAATGCAGATACTTGCTAGACTATTCTAGGAATCTGAATAATAATTTATAAATGGACATTAGCAGCTGTATAAACATCTGTTAAATTAGCTTCTACACTTTATAGTTAATATATAAAATTTGTCAAATCCTATGCTTTCTTTAAAAAAATCTTTATTTGACAGAACCATAGCTACTATGGTCTACTAAACTTGCAATATAGTTTCTTTAATGTACTACCTACATCTACAGAGCTCATTCTTTTATGGTTCAATCAGAAAAAAATGCAAACTTATTGTTTTCATAGCATATCTTAAGCCAATAGGATGAGGTGGGAAAGCTGTAGCACTCCAAATGTTGCTGGAATACCATAATTCCTAACCACTGACCATGCTGGCTGGGAGTTCAACAATATCTAGAGATCCACAGATTCCCTACCCCTGCAATGGGGGGGGGGGGGGGTAAGCCAAGACCAACCCATTATCCATATATGAATCCATTTCCACAAAATTCTTTCATTGCTAGACTTTTCTTATGCCAAGTTACTTCTGCACCTGCTACATTAAGCTGTGACTATTTAGAGTTAAAAGCCATATTCTGTTATTTGCACTTCAGAAACTGATAATTAAATAATACAAGTGTAATGCACTTTCAAATAAAAGTGCTTACTAGAGAAGCTACAGATCATATTTTTAGTCTAGTCCTCTTAAGGCATGTCTAACATACTGAGCCTATGTCTGCAGAAACAGGCCGGACGAATGATCGTGACGAGACAGACTGTCTTTCTCCTTGACCAAGAGTTCTCTTGCGTTCACGAACTAATGCCTTTTGATGTCGTTTCATTCTTTCTAGTTGTTCCTCGGCACTCATCTTGCCTCTTTGGTGATCTCCGGAGTATAAACGTTCCAAGGCACTCTTCGGTCTATCCTGTTAACAACAGCGTGTGATATTTAATACTTTTAAAGCTGTATCCTAGGGATGAAATCCAAAGCTCCTGTTCTACATACAGAATGGCTTCTGATCCATCAGAGGTGTCTGCTATTTTTTTTAAAAGGGGAGAGGATGGAAGCATCAGCAAAAATTGCCTCCCCTTTATTATAATAGTAGATGCACCTGCTAGACCATACACTGTACTGGATTTCCCTTTTTATTTCCAAACTGTAATGCACATACTCTAGAACAATTCTGTTTAGAGTATGTCACTATAAAAGGCTAAAGACAGTGACCAATCCTTTTCTTCTTTCAATGGAAACAAAAAAGCTGTCAGTTTCCCATACATTGTGACCTCTTTCTCGAAAGTAAATATGTCCCTATGCTGCAAGCACCTAATTTTACACAAGAGGCATTGGTAATTAACAATTCTGACAGCTGGAGTTGCAATAACTATAAACCCTAAGCTGAACAGAATTATATAACCCCACCTATCTTATATTGTGGCTGAACTTGTTATATATTAAAGCAACAAGCAACTCTGTTGATTAGATTTGGTATCCATAAAGATATGTGCAGAATTACCTTGGAACCATCTCTTCGAAATGTTGCATATGATGAAGCTGTTGATGACTGATGCAGTCTGGAAGTTGAGCCAGATAATCCTTTACAAAGGAAAAAGGTGCTTTTAAAGCATAATTGTATTTAGGAAGAAATGTACTCAGTGCTTTCTAAATCTATTTTTTAATATATATTTTTCTTTCTATCCAGGTATGTCCTATTAACTACATGTAAAAAGATCTGGCTGTCCTGATTTGTGAACAGGCTATATGCTCAAAACTAACAGCAAATTTCAAGAAAGAGGTGTTTGAAATGGAACAAGAAATGCAGCTATGAGGTCCTGGAAGCTAAATTTAGGTTGCTAGGTAGGAGGCTGAAAGGCAAGGCAACTTTCTCTGAAATGCAATGCTATCTGTCCCATACAAAGGGCCAGCTAAGCAAAGGGCCAGCTAAGTTGAAGGATTTATCAGTGTATGGATGACACAGCAGTGTACTGACAAATTAAAAACTAACAAATCACTGGGTCTAGATAGTATCCATACAACAGTTTTTATAGAGCTCAAATATGAAACACCCAATTTTCTTTTTAAAAAGATCTATTTAGAGCATTTAGCTCCCAGAGAATCTACAAGTAAATATTAGTGATAACATTATTGCTGATGGATAGATGTGGCTTCAGACTCAAGCTATGTAGACTCTTTTAACTGAATTGTTCATTCATCTCTGGTGTGAGTCACTAAAAGCTCTGCTTCTGGGATAACACAGTCTCAATTAGGTGGGTTAGTCTGCCAGGGAAAGGGATACAATGAAAGCTTAAGCACTTAGTATAGGACTGGACAGGATCCTTCTATCCCTGTCCCTTCAAGAATCATGTAGAGTTCTAACACACCCATGTATCAAATGGAACTAAACAGCTTTGAATATATATTTAATATGTACTGGTGAATCTTTTAACTTACCTCTGCTAGGTAATGTTTGGTATCTACTGTCAGTACCTAGAAAACCAGCAGAAGGTTGGCTCAGATCACTGCCTATTGTTTCCAGTTCAGGTTCACTCACATATGAGCGGAGTTCTACCTGTACAGATGAACACTTGATTAAATCAGATTGCAAAAATATAGGACACATTTTCATAATTTTGTTGGAGTCATATACTGTCTCCCTGAAGTCATCATATTATGTTTATATTTGAGGAAACATACTTTTTAAAGCAATACAACTACATTTGGAAAACCAGGGCCTGCGTGCTTACCCTGTAATCTCCGTTGACATACTGCCCTAGTTCACGATCTCGTTTCCTTTCATCTGACTGGCGTTTCAGGCCCCGCACTGAGGTGTGCCTGATGACAGTGGCTTCCCTGGGAAGAGGTGGGACGGCTGGTGGGTGGTCATCAGGGCTGTACAACTGTGGAAGAGGAGGTCTTGGTGGCGCTTCGTCTTCCTGACACAATATTAAGAAGCAAACATGTCCCTTAGCCTGCGGTGTTCAGCCATTTCAACAGGCACAAAATGGTAAAACTGACATTTCTTTTGTTTAAATCCAAGAAAATAATGTGCATGAATTCAAACTAAATGGCCTGAACACAGCTTCAAGAATGTGTTTTGGGTATTTCTTCAGTCTTGTTTCCTGTCTTTCTTAAGCAGCGCCAACAAGTCACAGCATTACATCTCAATTCAGAGCATTGCAAAACTGAAGTAAAGAGAGTCAGAATAATATGCTGTCTGGTATCAGGCTTCATTACTCTATGTTGTATACACAAAGAAAACCCATTCCCAGATACTATTAGCCAGTGCCTTTTTTTTCCCCTAAAAGAAATGTTTAGAGGTACTCTCATTTTTACTGAAGGGAATTACCATTTTATAGTTCAAATCGGGAAAAATAAATACAGTAAATGGACAAAAGTACAAAGATTCACAAAATGTTTAGGGGTATGCATACTCCTGTGTTCTCCCAGAAAAAAGAACTGCTTTTAGCCCACTGATTACATGATACCGTAGTTATGACACTTACAACATTTGGCGTTAATTTTACAGGTGACTGAACTGGAGGCTCAACTTTTTTCATTTGCTGGGATGGCGAGAACATTCTAGGTTGCGTATAAGGCTGCGGAAGAAGTCTGACTTCTAAAGAGGGCTTGACAGGACTAGATGGTGAACTTTGCTGAGTAGAATGTTTGCTGTCCCCTGACATGAGAGTAGATGATAATGAAGGCACTAGAGGTTTTGAAAACGAAGGCACTGTTTTTCTCTCTGCAAAGAGGAAGACATAATGCACACAGATGTAGGTCAGAAACACTGAGGAATCCACATGCACAATATGAACCTAAATATAATATTAAGACACAGTACCTTAATGTTTATTGAGCTACTTTTGGAAATATAAAAAGACATACTTTTCTATGTATGAACCTGACAGATTTCAGCAGGCCCTGAATGGTAACGCTAATGAGAAGGTGAGAGAAAAGTTGCCAGCAGTGCAAGATGGGATATGCTTTTGTTAGAAAAGTTAAGAATGAAAAGCAGCCAATTTGAATGCATAATGTTGGACAATCATTATGCAGGATTAGAAGTGAACCAAGGAGATTCCTCTGTGATGCAGATATCATTGTCCTAAAATAACAGAGGCAACTCCTCAATGTAAAAAATGTGGCTGCCAAATTTAATTCAAGCTTAGATCTAGATAAGGAGATACAGCTTTTAATGTATGCATTAAAATGTGTGCATTTTACTTACCTGGATTCTTTATAGACTCTATGATGACTTTATAGTTGGATTTGTTTGCACTTAGGCCAGCCGTAACATCTTCTATTCTCCATAAATCTTTTTGCATTTGGGCTTTCTCCTAATAAGCAATGAAGACCAGGAAGATGGTGAAGGAATGGCAAAAATATGAACAATAGTTACATAAGCACAAAACTTATTTTTCCATTTATTTTGCTTTAAATAAAATGTTGTATATGGTTGCTTTGGCTACAAAACAGCATAGTTGAAAATGAGAGATCTCTTACATCATTTTTGCATGAAGGGACAATGGTCCTGACAGTAAAGTCTAACTCAAGGGCAGCAGCAACCACTGGTGTTGCTACCCTGCTACAAACCAACGCACACAATGCTGGTCCTGATTTGTCAAGTCTGTTCTTCTCATGTGTGTGTGGGAAAAACAGCATTGTGGTTAGCATCTTTAACACTGGGCTTATTCTATCATGCACAAATAAAGAATAGTAATAGATAACCCAACTTACAAGATGATTGACACATGGAATTTATCTGTGAGAAACAATTTTTAAAATCAGGTAAGAAGCTCTGCCTTAACTTAATACATTTTGCTCATTTATGCTCTCTGCTAGTTGTACAATATTCTGGATAATGTCATTATCCAGTATGGTAGTGTGCTACAATGAAGGTATTAAAGACAGATGGCAAGTAAAACACTTTTTCTCAGTGCTGGGCAGTTAGGTAGATTGTAAGTGCTATGATGTATGTGTGGCTGAAAGAGACAAAGTGTGAGTTTCTGGAAAACAGACATCCACTGGGAATGCAGTGATCCATGTGTAAATGGATGTAACTTCTGCCTATGTATGCGGGGAGCATTAGTTTTCACCAACCCTGCCCCTCAAGCAATAGCCACCTGTACCTCACCGTGCACTGTTCCAGAGGGTCTGTGGACTGTAACCACAGTCTTTTACGGGGCAATGGGAGGACAGTAGGTAAGGGTGTGATAAAACCCTGATGTGTACATTCTGTTTGGGGTTCAAACCACTAAAATGAATGAAACTCAAAAATCAAGATAAGAGAGGCTTTATTCCTTCCCCCCCCCCCTGTTGTTTGTGAGTAAACCCTCTTCTCTTTATATGTGCAGGTGTAGAAATGAAATTTTAAAAAATCTCTCCAGACAGGCATTTGGATTTCTATTCCAGTTTGATATGGATTTGTAACAGTTTGATTTAAATCTGAATTTCTGGAATGTTTTATTGGTTAATATTTTTATTTATTTGCATGACACTTTTCAGAAGCAGCAAAATTAAAAAGTTAATACATTAAATAAGCAGAAATAATCTGCTTAATAACCTTTAAAGCCATGCCATTTTATCCTTGAGATGAACACTGATATACTGTTTAACTTGGGTGCAACTTCTGAACATCCTTTTTTCCATTCAAATACCAAATCTCCCCCCCCCCCTGCAGTTTTTCCAAGAGCTTATTAATATAACAATGCAAAATGTCAAGGAGCACTCCCAAGTTCTCATCGAAATCTTACTTTTATCTCAAAATTAATTATAACTTCCTTTAAAGTAATACAGACTTTTTCTTTGTAATACATTTTAAGAGTTTGCTTGAGAGATGAAATTACAAATGTCAATTTTGATCAATTCATGTCAGCAAATGGGGAATGTGCATAATCTTTTAAAAAAAAGATTATGTGAGATGCAATTTAAGAAATCCTAATTCCTTGAATGAAGGTTCCCGTGACCAAAAAGGAGCAATAGCCTGCTTGGCATAATTGGTCTACATTCCAAACATACATGTGTTTGTGTCTAATTACTAAAAGCAATCAAGTATGAATTTGAAAATAAATAATGAGAATATTGAAACTCTATGTAGTAAGTCTAAATGAACGCAGAAACACATGATGCTACCTCATACTAAATTAGACCAGTGGTACCATTTATGCTGACTGGCAGCAGCACTCCAAGACCTCAGGCCTTGTGTGAAAATTGTTATTTGCCTATTTGCGCATTTCCGCCACTTATTCATTGCCAATCCCTCACTCCTAAAGCAGCTTTCCCAAGAGCAAAAAAGGAAGTCACTGGGCTACTGATACATGCTTTTTGGTATAACATGTAGGTTGCTGTTGAAAAAGCAGCCAGAACTGAGAGGAAAGGAGAGCTTACACAATGTATACAGCCTCAGAGTTTTCCTAAGGGACAACAACAAATATAGCTTCCTGCACGGAGGTTCAGTTCTCTTTCTGATAGTTTACAGGAGATACTGTGCATGCAGACGTCATGGTGGTGCATTATTATAGCACACTGTGGTGGAATCTACACGTGCAACTCTCCACAAGTGTGAGGAATTCAATATTGGTCTAAGGCGATTGTTCTGTCACTGAAAAGGATATACCAAGAGCTCCAACAGATTTATAGTCAAATAGGGCCAAAAAGAAGTATCCGGAGTGTGAATCAGATGTACGACTCAGTAGTGGTGACCAGGACAGGGCCCTGTTTCGGAGTAAACGCCTTCTTCAGCTCGGTTTTTTGAGGACTATAAATCTGTTGGAAGTCTATATCATTTAATTCTTTTATGTTTCTTTTTCAACATGCGTTTTTGGCCCTATTTGATTCTTTATTCTTTATTCTGATTTGATATAATATGGACTCTTTTTGACTGCCATTGAGACTTGTATAAAACAATTGTTGTGTACTGGTATTTTATGTACCTTTATACTATATCACTGCATATTTGAAACTACATTATTTCTGCACTTAAACGTTGCATCTAAATTTACTATTACCTTAAAACTGTCGTATTTACACATTGTGTTTAAATTTACTATTAGTTTAAAACTGTTATTCTTAGCAGAATATACACGTTTTTCTTTTCAACTCTCGAGTAGGAATTATTCCTTATATTGAAACTTGTGGCCAGAGCTCTTGGTATATCCTTTTCAGTGTATTTTCAACAAGAATTCCCATTTCTTTAACGATTGTTCTGTCACAGCAAACATTTGGGCTTGCCAAATAGAATGATTCCCCCTCTTCTGCTCCTGCATGCTGTTCTGGGAATTCTCTCAACCTCAAAACAATTTCAGGGGATATGTGGGGCATAGGGAGGAGAGAGGGGAAAGCCCCATTGTGCAAGTGGAATCCTGGCCCCTGCGTTTACCTCAAGATTCGCTCACATAGTGGGACAAGATCTGGCTACACTGCCAAAGGGCTTGGGCACATTGTGCAAAAGCTGCTTGAATCATGAAGCTGAATAAGCCTCACCTGAGAAAAAAACGATCTGTTCATTTGTTCCTGTAAGGCTTGCTTCAGCTGGTGTACATCTTTTTCCAGTTTCAGATATTCGTTCCAGGCATTTTCCATTTCCTGTTGGCAAAGACAAAATATTCAGCTTTATCCTTTTATCCCCACCATCCTGTGTGTGTGGTGGGTCCATATGGATTCCCCACCCTTAGAGAAAGATGGAACCTGAGGTGTTCCTGAATGCTCTGGGAGACTGAATATACTCCCACCTATGTTTTTAGCTGTTTCAGTTTTGTCTGTAAGTCACCTTGAGTCCCTCTCAGAGAAAAAGGCAGGATGATGATATTTCCCAGTGGATAAAGCTAATGAGCCTGTCAAAGCCCTGATCTCGCTATGCTCCCACATGTCCTCTCCAGCACTATGGAGCCAGAGTAACATCTTGGTATTCTGGGGAGCTCCAGGATATGAAACAAGCCAGACAAAGACTAGAGCACAACTAATGCAAGCCTCACTTTAAAGCTGATGGGACACTGTTCAGAGCACATAATTGTGTTTACCATGCAGCAGTATCAGCTGTGAAGAAGGCTCATTTTGCAGTTTGCATTGCATCCTCTAGAAGGCGGCTGATGGAGTTCTTTTAGACAGTTCAGAGGTTACTGACTCACATTGTGGGGAGGAACATCTGGAACAATTGAGGACCCACTGGGATCAACTGGCTACACACTCTAAAGATAAAGTCTCTAGAGTTCAGAGTGATATTGACTCTGCAATTGTTGCCACTCTGGTTGACGTAACCAGTGCCAGAATCAATTATGTGTTGTGAGTTCAGTTTCAGCTGCCATCTGGACCCCTATCCCTCCTGGCTTATTAAATCTAGCAGAGGGGGTCTGACTGGTTGGGTCTAGAGCATCATTAATGCTTCACTGTGTGAGATGATGCTCCCCAATGCCTTGAAAGATATTTGTGTGGCAGCACCCAAACTTTGGAACTCCCTGACTATTGACATCAGTCACGCACTTTCATGGTACTGTTTTCGGTGCCTGCTAAAAACATATTTGTTTAGGAAAACCTATTCAGAAAACTAGAATGCTGACGTGAGTTTTAATCTGGTTTTTAGCTTATTGTTGATCATAATTATTTTTTCAATGTTTTAAATAGTTGTTTTAAACTGCTTTTCACTGATAATTTATTTTTTCATTCTTTTTGTAAACCGTTTTGAGGTTTTAGTACAATTAAGCAATACAGTGGTACCTTGGGTTACAGAGGCCTCAAGTTACAGACTCCGCTAACCCAGAAATAGTACCTCGGGTTAAGAACTTTGCTTCAGGATGAGAACAGAAATCGTGCTCCGGTGGTGCGGCAGCAGCTGGAGGCCGCATTAGCTAAAGTGGTGCTTCAGGTTAAGAAGTTTCAGGTTAAGAACGGACCTCCAGAACGAATTAAGTTCTTAACCCAAGGTACCACTGTATTTACATCTTGTGAAATACACAAACAAACAAACAAACAAACAAACAATAAAAGATATAAAATGCTGCAGGTTGATCTAAGCATTAAAGCAACTACTTTATGCTGTTTATACCAAAAACAAATATACTTTAGCTCAGTGTTTTTCAACCACTGTTCCGCGGCACAACCAAACAACAGCAAAGAAAGACGAAAGATTTTTTTTAAAAAAATGTCAATTTTTCGCCCACTAGGACTGTGTCCACCCTATTTTCCATCCGTCCTGGGTGGGGATCAGATCGGATGGGATCGGATGAGAGCGGACAGGCGGTCCGCTCTCATCCGATTCCCCATAGAGAGCAGCGGGGCTCTGACATCTCTGACACACAGTGCGGAGACGGAGCTGTCATCCACCGGCTCAGCGGGGATCAGCGGATCAATCCCCGCTGAGCAGAGAATGGTCCGCAATGTTTTTGTTTGCCATTAAAGAAAAAAATATTAAACATTTTCTAATGGTGGTGTGCCTCGTGATTTTTTTCATGAAACAAGTGTGCCTTTGCCCAAAAAAGGTTGAAAAACACTGCTTCAGCTTACAAAACTATGCATTCTTACTTGGAAATTACACTCACTGAAACTGATGAGGCATTATTCTAAGCATATAAGAAAAGACTGGGCCTAAAGAAAATTTACTATGGATTTGGATTCACTGGCTCCAAAACCTTGAGGATCCCTGAAGAGCTCAACTCTGGAAGTACTATAGCAATTTTTAAAAAACAAACCCATTTCAGTGGGTCTGCCATGAAAATAGAATTAAAATGACTGAACACTAAAATATTTGTCTATAAGTTAACTTTTGTATCTCTAGGAATTACTTACTGTAGATACTTTGGATATTTCTGCCCGAATATGTACGAGATCCTCCTGCAAAAGTTTCTGCTGGTATGAAATCTTTTCTGTGTGCTGTGGTTGGTCTTTGTATTGTTCCATCTGCCTATGCAGCACTTCCAGGACAGATTCCAACTGATCCTGTAGAAGATTTAAAAGATATTGAAAAGCAACACATCAGCAAATTTAAAACTAATTTATACACATATCTAACTGACCTTTAGCCCTGGAAATATACATGCATATTATCTGAGGGAGATATGCATAGGATTGTGCTGTTATTTTCTTTTTACCATATTATTAACCTCAAATCAGCCTTAGTTCTTGTTCACTTTTATTCTATGTTATTAATGATGCTACCAGCATCTACTATCGTCCTCATTTGGTTAGATAAGTATCAGAAAACAGAATTTAGCTACTCAATGCAGTATTACAACGTGGGAAATTTCAGACCTCATCTCCAAAAAGTTGATTACGGACAGCAGTTATCAACCATTGTTGACCTCTGCCTTGATCATTCTAATTCCAATTCCATACCCAGCAGCTGGGCTTGCAAGCAAAACATGGTGCGACATCTATTTGCCAAATCACTACATTTTAATAATGCATCCTATTTTCATCTCAACCCTATTCCCATCAATGAACACAGCAGTTGAGCATACTATCCAAAATAAGCAATTGCAGTAACTACAGTGATTGCCATATTTTACTGCAAAACCTGTTAGAGAAACAAGGCGATGGAGGGATTGCAATACTATTTACTTTATTTTCCTTCAGGGCTCTTATTTTGTCTTCTAGGTCTTGTAGAATCCTGTCTTGTTCACACAGAACACTTAGTTTCACCTACAAACAAGAATGTATATAAAAAAAGATTAGAATAATAAAACAGAACTGGATTCATCAGGACAACTGCATCCTCAGTAAAATTATGTTTTATTCTTACATCAATATCACTTTCTCCAATCCTGATGGGTTTCGCATTTCGTTCTTTTATTGTATCACGCCCTGTTACCTAAAAAATAAAAAATAAAGATTTGAAAGTAAAATTAAAAGTTGGTCATAAACAAAATAGGTCTGGAGAAAACTTTACTAATTCCCTCTATATTTTAAGATTATTTAAGGAGGGATCTAAGCTCCTTGGGAGGCAGCAGAAGGGCCTCTGGATGCTGTGGACCTAGAGGGTAGTCTGCAGATGGAGGAGGAAGACTGCAACCAGAGGTCTCCTTAGTGCAGCAGCAGCAGCAAGGTCTGTCGCCATTACTTTGACAGTAGTAGGAGAAGAAAAGAGCTTATTGAGACAGATCCAAGAGGCCTTGGACACATAGGATCTACAGATTTCCCATTCTCCCAATAATACAGAAAAACTACACCAGCCCTGAAGCTACCACAGTTATTTTCCTGCCCATTGAAACCAATAGAAATTTTTGTTTTGTTTGTTTTTTAATAGCAAAATGAAGGGAGGGGAAAAGAAATAAGCCACCCACTATCATCTCCCGTGGGCAGCCAGCACAAGCCTGGTAGGTCTTAGGAAGGAGCAGATTCTTCACCACAGATATATCCCCATATGATGATGTTGTCTACACTAGTAGTATTACAAATATCTTATATAAAATTTGGGATCTTTTAAAATATGGTTGTTTAATTTACCTTTAAAGTTTTATAGCAGCAATGTGAATTCTTAACAAACGGGGCAAAGTCAGTATTATTTATATCTTCACACATTCTATGATTCTTATACAAAATTTCTAAACAAATCCATTTTATATTAACACAGCACAGCAGATTTTGCTGGATTACATCCTCCCAGCACTAATTCCTTGATTTCTTAATGCTGAAAATTAAACATCTGTGGTTCTATTTCAAAGGTTAGGTTTCTTGGGCTTTTTTCAAAAACACATTGTTTTAAATTGTTTTAATACCCATAAATGTCACCAGTTCTTTGCTGGTATAGCAGCCTGATATATTGACCCTGATCCAAAGTGTTTCAGGGAGGATCCACATGCACAACAATTCTTTCAAATTTGGTTGGGTTCCAAATGATAAACTTCCTTATGCAAAAAATGTTCACCTGCAATATGCTGCTGGTAGCTGGAAGAGAAATACTGACCCTATAAGGTGTTAAGTTCCTGCACTATACAGGATAAAAAGAGCAATGGATGGATGCGATGAATGGATGGATGGACCCAGCATTGTGAGCAGACCCACAGGAAAGGCGGGGGTAGTAGAGACAGGAGTGGAATGTGCAACCATCCTAATAGATCAGACAAAATTCTCAAGTGAATAGAATACAGTGGTACCTTGGTTTACAAAATTAATCCGTTACGGAAGTCAGTTCTTAAACCGAAACAGTTCTTAAACCAAGACGCACTTTCCCTAATGAGGTTTCTTGCCGCTGGTGCCCTTCCACCGTTCGGCTACCGTTCTTAGACCGAGGTAAAGTTCACAAACCGGGACACTACTTCCAGTTTTGCGGAGTTCGTAAATCGAATAGTTCATAAACAGGGCTGCTCTTAAACCGAGGTACCACTGTATATATTTGGCCTATAACATGGTTATAGCCCTATAGCCCTAGTCTAAGGGATGCATTCCCTTCTGGCCACCATTTAAGGGAGACATGCAGGGATGAGCAGGGCTAGAGGCAAAAGCGAATGGAACAATGAATGTTAATTTTATATTGGTACACTAAGCTAGCCCCATGCCCCGCCCCCTCCGCCCGGCAAGCTCTTTATCACCCATCCAGGCAAGCAGGAGGCATTATCAGAGTTCAAGAACACATTCCAGCCACACAAAACACTTGGGGCGTGAAGCAGGGCCAGTGAGGGGTGTGGCTGGAGGAGACTTCCAAGGGTCAGATATGAGGGCCTGGAGGGAAGCATTCAATCCCAGGTCAGAGGTTCCTCACGCGTCACCTGTAACAAATCTGGTGCTACTAGAAGTGTTCCCTAGTTACTCAGCACATGCACCCATGTACACGAATGCTACATACAAAACCCAAACAAGAAATGTAATAATGAATGTTACTGGGGTTTTTTTTTTACAACTGAAATATATTTTTATTTTCACCACATGAAATCACCTCAGGGGCCAAGCCATCATAATTTACCCAAAGGATATGAAAATGATATTTAACTCTTGAGGCAGAAGACAGTAGTTATTATAACAAGAACAAGTAGTCAGCCAGAAAATGTCTTGTTCAAAACTCACCTTGTGCATTATTACACTAGGTAGCCTTAGAAAAGGTACTGTTTCAGCTGCAGCTATGTGATTGCAAGGTGGTGTAATAATTCTGACTTTCTGTATAAGATTGTTACAAAGTTTACTGAGAAAAATGTATGTGAAGCCTTTGAACATTCAGAAGGTGCTATAAAAAAGCTGGAATTAATATTAGTACTATTATTAGTTCTATTTACCATTCATGACTATTTGTCACAGCTCCATCTTCAAGTTCCCATCATTGTAAACTGATAAAATGGAAACCAAATAATCAAATACAGGAGGGCTTATTGCCTTTTGGCAATATTTAGATTTAGGTTTGTCTTTTTTTGCAGTAAAGCACCGTTTCCTTTTAAACTGCCACCTAGAATATTGTGTGGATTTAAAACTTTCTAAGATAAGCAACACATACTATATATTGGTATAACAGAATGTAAGTAATCAGTATAACAACAAATATGCAAGCAAGGGAACTGATCTGAAATCTAAAAGGTATACAGTGCACAGTGAGCCAAGGAAAAAATATGCAATTATATCATATAACAGTACATGTAAAATCAACTCATTGTCAAAGCAGCAAAATCAAAACAAAATTGGCATGCTTCTGTATTTTCATAATTATAAAAATGGAATCACCACCACTAGTTTCCAACACATGAGAAAATGAAATCAAGCAGTACTGTGCCAGCCATAATATTGCACAAAGCCTCCAAAAACACACATCTTGCAGAAAGCTGTGGTGTCATATGTATCATGAGACACCTGTGGATGCTTAGCCATTTAAACATTGACTGCCATTGAAGAAAGCAATGGAATGGTTACATTTCCGTTACAGGCACTCTTACATTTATACTGGATAGTAACCCTTGTGCTGAGCTCTTTAGAACTTTGTAAACCATGTTGATCAGAGGTCCATTATTTTTTATCTGTTTCAAACAAAATTTTAATACATATCTTGTTATAGAGGGAAAGTTGACACTAGAAGCCAATAAACAACAAAACAGGAAAATAAAAATATATGTACACTATTATTTTTAGTAGCATGACTTCTCCTTGCTGCAGTTCAACACTCCATACAGTTATTTGACTAACACACATTTCTTAGAAACTGGAGTGGCGGGAGGGACAGGTGGGAGGGAGATGTAAAAGCATATTTTGCTTCTCATGTGCTCTTTTCCCAAGTTTGCTGATGATACTAAGTAAGGGTAATGATACTAAGGGTTATTGAAACAAAAACAGATTGTAGATAAGTGTAGATGTGAAGAGCTCCAAAAGGACATCTCCAAACTGAATGAATGGGTGTCAAAATGGAAAATGCAAATCAATGTAAATGCTCCAAAGATTCTTTGCAGCAAAAAATATTTATTTCACATCTACACTTATGTGGTCTGAACTGGTAGTGAATGACCAGGAACAAGACCTTGGGGTCATAGTCGATAGCTCAATGAAGATATCTATCCAGTGTGTGGCAGCTGTGAAAAAGGCAAATTCCAAGGTAGGGATCATTAGGAAATGAATTGAAAATAAAACTGATATCATAATACAAATCTATGGTGTGACTGCCTTTGGAATACTGTGTACAGTTCTTGTCTCCTCACCTCAAAAATGATATTGTAGTGTTGGAAAAGGTTCAGAAAAGGGCAACCAAAATGATCAAGGAGATGGAGCAGCTCCCCCAAGAGAAAAGGTTGCACTACATGGGACTTTAGAAAAAGGTGAATAAGTAGTGACACGGTTGAAGTTTATAAAATTATGAATGGCATGGAGAAAGTGAAGAGAAAAAAGTTTCTCTCTCACACATAACCTTGGAACTCATGGACATCCAAGGAAGCCGAATTTTGGAAGATTAAGGACACATAAAAGAAAGGATTTCTTCACGTAGCACGTACTTAACTCTGGAGCTCGCAGTGATAGTCATCAACTTGGGTGGCTTTAGAAGAGGCTTAGACAAAATTCTTAGATAAGTCTATCAATGTCTATTAGACACGATGGAAGCTATTCTCTGCATTCATGGTCAAAGGAAGTACTATGATACTGAATACCAGTCGCTAGAAACCAGAGAGTGTGCTCTTTTGCTCAACTCCTGCTTGAATCTGGTTGGCCACTGTGAGAACAAGAAGCTAGACAACTGTAGATCCATCAAGCTCTTATGTTCTGATGCTCACAATGGAAGTAATAAGTGGTGATTTTCTGTAACTTTCAAATACAATACAAACTAGGGACTCAAAATAAAAAAATGTACTGATCAATCTCCTACACTGTTTGTTTATAGAAAAAATTCTAGCTATATATGCCTAATATGAAACAGCCTTCAGTATGTTCTGATTGCTAGCATAACAGTTAAGAATTTCAGGGCATTAGGTTTATCTACTAACCTCCAATGAATGAATAAAGAAAACATGATTTGTATGCATTATTTGTGTGGAACATGATTTGTGTGCATTATTTATGTCCTTGTGTCTAAACATTGGGAAGGCATGGAAGCACAGAATCTTTAGCAACAAAACATACCTCCTACTACCATTGCATACAAATATTGGGGACTCCCTCTTCCTTCTTCCAAATATCCAAAACTTGCAGAGGGAGAGGATGAAAGAAGGACAGGCTGAAAGGCAGCAGATGGCCACAATCCCTACAGACTGAATGCAAAGGTGAGAAAGGGAACTGGACTCTCAGGGCTTCTAAGGCTAGTCTTCCTCTTCAAATGACCCTTTTGGTGGCCCTTCATCACTGAAAGGATCCTGGAAGGAAGAATTATTAGCCTTGGAGAATATGGCACCATATCAAAGCCCAGATCACCCCAGGATCCCTTCAGCAGCAAGAGGACTGCCATGGGGTGCATGCCATCCAAACCTGAAGGATATTGTTGCAGATAAAATGTGATTGCAGCCTCTCTAGATTATTTGTAGGTAATTACTTGTATATTCTACTTCCTTTTCCCTTCCTCTTCTACATTCTGAGTGCTTGGATACTGCTGTGATGACAATATACAGCAGGCAAGCCTCAGATTAATAGCTCAAGAGAGTATCTCAGGCTAACTTGAATTTGCCTTGATTTAGGAGCTGAATTTATTCTTATTTATTTATTTTTTTAAAAAGTTTTCAAGTTTTACAGTTACACCTTTTTTCTATTCTTATTCAGTAATTCTATTTGACTTCCCATCCAACATTCTATGACAGTTCTTTTAACATCTTGATTGGCTGCATATACATTAATTCCTTCACCTTATTTTCCACACCTTCGTGTCTTTAATATTGCCAACTGTTGGTCACAAAGTAGGAACTGAATTTATTCTATGCAGCATATCATCCAAAGCATTATTTCAAACTCCACCAACAAGAATTAGTGGCTACCAAGGAACTATAAACTTAACTTTTACAGAAACACTCATGCTGCAGCTGCTTTTAAAGCAACATTCTTCAAAACATACCATACCCAGTGCTTTTTTTCTTTAAAAATGTTTAGGGGTACTCTCATTTCAATATTTCATATTGAAATACTGACCCTCAATGAGGCCAAACTTAGATTCACAAAATGTTTAGGGGTATGCGTACCCCTGTGTACCCCCAGAAAAAAGCACTGACTGTACCTAATTCATAAACACAGAAAACAAGAACCATTACAAGAACTCAACAGTTACCTTGATATTCCATCATCGGAATAACTGCATGTTACATGAAATGCTGCCTATGCTAGCCAATATATATATACATACAAAATATATAGAATATTTTAAAGAGGTGAATGTTAGATATTTAACATTAACTTTCTTTAGAATTTAAGACTGCAATCCTATGCTTACTTCCATGGGAGCAGGTTCCATGGAACTCAATACAACTTATTTCAGAGTGGTAATGTATGAGGTTGCACTAGAAAAGTAATGGTTGTCTAAATCAGATCATTACAATCTGTTATCATGCAGACATGGTTTTCCTGAGCCTATCTGCTTTCTACTTGAGAGTCACAATGGTATGGATATGTTAGGAGTTTTAGGTATTCAGGATTTTTGGAGACATCCTTAACACAGAGCACACTGCAGTGATCCAGCCTGGAGGTTTACAAGGCATAGATGACTGTGGCAAGATAAGCTTTTCGTGGGAGGTGATGCAGCCACACCAACAGGAATTGGTGAAAAGTTTATCTGGCCATAAATATCATTTTCAGAACTTTAAATGGTCCGGAAAATGAATCAGTTTATTAACTGAAACTTATACCAAACATATTATTTCAGTACTTAAATATCTTCACTGGTTTCAGTTTGTTTCGGGGCGCAATTCAAAATACTGTTGATACACAGAACACTATGTTGTCAAAGACCAAGATCTAAAGGACTGCCTTCTCAGGTATGAATTTAATTGTTTGGTGAAGTTTCTCTGGGTGTTAATGGCTCGTGTCTACAGATTAAATAGGAAGCTACTAAGGATTACCTCTATAGAATACTCTTCTCCAGAAATATCTGTGTAGCATCTACTCTGCTGTCTTTTGAGCACCAAGTTAAATCTGTTTTGTTTACACTTAAACAATTTTTTGGTGAGAATAAATTTGGAAATGTTTTCCTACTACCTTTAAACACTACTTAGTTAACTGCTGCTGTATCTGTTTTGTTCTGCTTAATTCATATATGTTATGTTTTTGTTTCTTTCATATCGTATTGTTGAACTGTATTTTTTTAAAAAATAAAAAGCTATGTCTCATCCACTTACCTTCAAGCAGAGAACAACAACTTCAAAATGGAACCTTCTATCTTGGAATACTTTAAAAAAATAAACCTTTCAAATATGTATTTGTTTTTTATGTGCAGTCCAGAAACTCTAAGAAAATGTATTGCTTTGGGGCCTCCATCTGCTCTGACCAGGGGCAAATATCATTATGACTATGTTCCCAGATACAATGCTACATTTGAACTATGGTTAGGGAACTAATAACAGGCTATAGGCATGTGCCTTTTCTATTTTCTATATTCTTCCCCTTTGCAAACAATTTTACCCTGCCACCCTTAACTGTGGGTTTTAATTAGGTCTGTACGGAGCATATTGCAAACAAAGAGCTTCAAATGACAGTTGTGTTGTTTCACAAACCACAGCCTTTATTTTTAGTATCAGGAAATCACATCTCCCCAAAGATTTGCTTTGGAAACATTTCCTAACAGAAAACATAGCCTTGGTTAAGGTATGTTCAGAAACTTATTTCTATTTTTCTGTCCTAATAGAATTAAGGTGAGTGCATAAATTGCACGCATATCTGGGAGTAAGCATCATTAAATACAAGCACTCTGATTTCTGATTATACATGTAAAACATTACAGTATTATTAACATGTATCTGCATTCACATTTAACTCTAGTTAACATTGTTATATTTAATTTTTATTCCTACTCCTAAACTAAACTATTGAAGGTACCAGAATGTCATGATAAACATTTGTCAAATTGGTGCTTTTTATTTGCTTTGCTTTTTTGTTGTTGATAGTTTTACTGTTGCTGCCATTTTTAATGAAGTATTTTAATGCTGGCATTTATATTTTATTATTAATGTGAACTACATTGTTAGTGTTTTGCGTTATTAGGAGCTGACTTTGGAATTGATAGCAAATAAGGTAATACAAATATTGTAAACAAATAAGTGAATAAATAATTATTAGTAAAACAGGCAGTTTTTAGCAGAAATAGAATTAAAGAGTAAGAAGCAAGCACTACCATCTGTTTATTAGCAGCTGATAATATTGAGCCCCTGGCACAAATATGTTGTGACAGGGGGGTGGCAGTAGAAGGGGGAACTGGCAAAAATACATTTCCTTGCATGAGTGGATGTGCCTTCAAGTAGTGCATGAGGCTCTCTGATTTTCTCCAAAATAAAGAGGCTGTTTTGATGTCATGTTATACTGTATATCCAGTGTATTTTACGTTTAAAATTTACTCCAGTTACAGAAAAAAGAAATCAGAATATTGAAGGATTGATAACTGATACTATAACACAAATACACTAATGAAGGTTGTATATAGAGGATAGATCAACTGTAAAATGCTAGAATATTTTATACGAACATGTTTTACCTTCAAATCCAAATATTCAAGATCTTTCTTCAGCTGGATGTAGGTATCATCAGCCTGCAAATGGAAGTACATAAAAAGAATATAGAACAATCTATTGCAATACTGGACTCTATAACTAATTAGCAAGTACTTCTGGGAACTCCTGCAAAAGCATATATACATGATAAACTAGCTATCTAGGAAGACTTATCATTAACACACTGATGTTTATGGTTGAATGACAAATGAATACAGTGCATCAATGGCAGCACATCATCTTCATCAACCTTACAAACATCAAGCCCACAGATTATTTTCCTTTCTACGCAGTTAGCTAACATGCAGGGCTATCAAAATCACTTGTACATTTAAAATTATTTTAAATTGTCAAGACCTTTTTATGAGGAAGATATGAAAACATCTTCATTAAATTCACCATGTAAAATTCTTCCTTGATAGAAGTATTAATTGTTTGTTTTTAAAAAAATTATGAATGTATCTATCACTTTCATCTAATTAGTGTAACTGATGGGCAAAATATTTTTAGTTTTAGTTTTCAAATAATATACAGAGACAACTAATATTTCATGCTCCATGAGGCACATCTTTGTAACACAAATAATTTTATCCTAAACTACAAACTAAAGCTCCTAGCTTAAAACTATCAAATCTGATAATTATTCATTCAAAGTAGAGTTATTCTTATACTGCTGCCTTTGATTGTTACTGGTATATGGTGCAAAAAGACAACTAGATTATGATAAACTAATGGACACACAAATAGCTGACACAATACTGAGCCAATACAGATACCCTCTCTAGTTCCTTAATATATTTCAGTTTGAAGGGGGGGGGGACAAGCAGCATGTGGTGAATTAAGCCACTTCCATCAAGAATGAGTGGAAAAGCTTACTTTTTTCAGCCAAAATTAATACATCTGCAAGTTAGTAAGCTTGCCTCTTGAACGGATTTTTAAGGCAACAATCACAAAAACGAACATCAAAGCAAAATAATAGCAGTTATTCATATGCAACAGCATCCTATAGTTAAAAAAATGCTTACAATCTCCAGCACATGCCAGAGCAAAGTAAAACTATGAATGAACTGGGGACTTGAACATACTGAAGAATGGGCAAGAAAGCACAGACTTGAGCATGGTACCAGTGAAGCACTTGCAGAGTCACAGAATATCATATACAGCACAAATGAGCCAATCAGCAGCTGACCTGGTAAGAGGAATTAGTTGGCAAGTGCTGTAGTAATTGGGCGATTGTGTAATTTCGTATACTAGCCAACTTAGCCTGATGTCTCCTTAATCGAATGAGAAGCAATGTTAGCTCTTCAGGCTGTAGGTATTTGGACACATTGTAAAGAGGAAATTAGCAGTTTTCAGGGAGAGTCACTGTAGCTATAATTCTTCACCTAAGGTGCCCAGAAAATGTATATTTGACACAGTTAAGCAACCAGTTTGTATTTTTGTCTTTGATTGGAATATTGTACTTTAATGTCATAAAACACAAAAGCAAATTCCACGAACAGTTCCGTTTATAATGACTTCGATGGCAGTTGAGCGTAGGCCACATTTAGAGCCAGGAAGTTCAAGTTACTTGATTCCGTTAAGAAGACATGAAAAATCAATAAAGAGTGTTTTGGACTCAGACATCCTTAGAAGTTCTAGTAAATTCAGCTGGTACATAGAAGGGGAAGGAAACTAGAAATGCTTATACGTACCGATTTCCCATGCAAACTTGGAGCACTTACAGTATGGGTCATATATCCCATTGTAGGCATGGAACGCCTATCTACGTGTGCTGAGTTCTGTAAAAATGGAAAGGCAGTATTAAAGAGTAATTTAAAATGGAATTTTCTTTTCTTAAACCCTTCAAATTCACACCTCCCATCCTTGCATCGAGGTGGATTGACTTAAATTGCCATTTGATGCAGCCAATACTGAGCTAGATGAACAAATAATCTGACTCGAAATAAGGCAGCTTTCTATGCTATAGTTATGTAAGCCCTCCCCTGCTGTCATGTGAATAATGCATGAAGCAGGGTTTAGTTAAAGGGCACAAAAAGAGGAACAAACAGGGTCACCTAAGTGGGCACAATGGACAGACTTCCAAGAGATATATAGGATGGTATCTCCTGGAGCCAGGGAATGAATCTTTGTGCCTGTGGTGACTTACCAGTCTCTGTGTCTCTCAGTATAAAGCCTACAATAATATATGATCTACAGTGTCATATTTATACTGCTTTACCTCCAAAAGACATTTTTCCTCATGATTTTTTACATAGAAAAATATAACCTTTTAAACTTAAAGGGTTAGAACCAGACTAATTTAGTTGCACTTAGGTTGCACTGAAACCAATATGAAGTTACCCATGATTAATTTAGTTCCTACTGATTTCAGTGGAAACTAAGTGCCTTGGCCTCCTGAATCCAACCATATAAATTTATCTCATTCACTTCACCTGGCCAGGGCATCATGTGTCTTTTTGAAACAAATTTTGCTCAACCTGCAACTGGCCAAGCACTGAGGACATAAATCCTGGCTTTGAAAATACAAGTTTCAGTGGATAATGTAAGAATATTGACAGTGAACATTGATCAAATAATCTAAAGGTTAGTACTTAGAAACGTTGCAAGGTAATTCTATTACACCTCATTAGTAAAGTCTGAAAAATATATCAGTAAAATTTACTCACTTTTATAGTTTGACTTCGAATCTTCATGGGTGATCCAGCAAAAGGAACATCTATCATTGGTCTCTCATCAGATGGTTTGACAGTAACCCTTTCTGCAGGAGTGTGTGGTCTTCGAGGTGGAAAAATTTTAGGGGGCCCAGGTGGTGGTATATCAGAAGGAGATGGGGGAACAGAAACTGAACGTGGAACATCTAATGAACTTCTTCCCTTACCACGGTCTGTAAAGTCTGGAGAACCAATATAAATAGGTGCTGTGGGACTGCCATGTTTAAACTGCTGTCTCTGTTGCCACTCATACAGCTGCCACACAGTACCATCTTTGTTAGCTCGTCTCTCATCATGGGACATCTTCAAGTGGCTAACCCGGTCTTGAGCATACTTGTAGTCACTTGGCAGATTGCGGTTTGAGGGCGGTGAACTTCCTGAAGGCTGCCTGGTATTCTTTGGCAAGGTATGATAATTCTCAGGAAAAGATATGGAATGACTGGGCACTTGGCGAATAAGGGACTGATCAGATGCAAGACTGTTTGAGAAAAATTGTTTCATTAAGTATTAAATGAGAATGCAGCTATTATTAAAGTCAAGGTTTCACAAAATCCAACTTTAGAATTCCTTTATTTAATTGAAGCAAACAAGTATGTGTAGAATCTCATAGGCCACAATGGCCTTTAACAATTTTTTCAGAGTTGACAGCCATTTGAAAGAGTGATGCCCTTTCATGGTGTACTTACTCAGGCTACTTTTGCCTCTGTTTTATCATGTTCAAAACCCTGCAAAATCTGCAGGCAAAATTTGGATTTTAAAAAGTGTGTTTGCACCATGTGAAGCAAGTTACTCAGCTCTTCTTAAAAACTGTCTGTCTCAAACCTGAGACAGTTTCCTTAGCAACATTTACAGATAGGTAGCCGTGTTGGTCTGCCATAGTCAAAACAAAAAAATTCCTTCCAGTAGCACCTTAAAGACCAACTAAGTCAGTTCTTGGTATGAGCTTTTGTCCTTAGCAACATGTTGACCACTAGGTGGAGCATGCTATTAAACAAAATGTTATTTCCAGTAGCACCTTAAAGACCAACTAAGTTAGTTCTTGGTATGAGCTTTCGTGTGCATGCACACTTCTTCAGACTTAGTTGACCAACTTAGTTGACCAACTTCAGACTTAGTTAGACCAACTTAGTTGGTCTTTACGGTGCTACTGGAAGGAATTTTTTTTGTTTTGACTATGGCAGACCAACACGGCTACCTATCTGTAAAATGTTATTTGTTTATCCTAAGGGTTCCCACCAGGACTTGCTGAATGTCTTGGCAGAGCACTTAATGATTTTCTGTCTGTTGCAGCAAATGTGATGTGCTAGATTCTGTACGATTTGTAATTGTATTTTCATGAATTATTTTATTTATTGTATTCTATTGCATTACGATTTGTATTCCAAATAATTCAAATTGTAACAAAATAGATAAAAGAATGAAAGAAGCAATAAAAAGACAATTAAAATAAATATGATTATTTAACGTGGACATGTCACAGCCACTTGAATGCAGCTTGCAGACCACTTGTGGTCCATGGACCGTAGGCTGGAAACCCCTGCTTTATCCCAAAGAAAACAATCACCTGCAGTTGAAAAAAGGAAGCTTTCAACAAGATATGTTCAGTAAACATACATGCATTTTGTGGAAACAGAAAGGACGTTTCTGATACATTATCATTTGCTAAAAATGTCTCTATCCTCAGGGAGTTATTTGTAAAATAATATTCTCAGCAAAAAAACAACAGATTCTCCCAAGGTTCTACATCACTTGACTACCTGGCTTCATGACAAGATTAATTATGCTTCATGACAAAAGTAGCTTAAAGCCTGAGCAGCCAATTTAACAGGAAACCATCATGTCACATAAGTAGTCTCATCTGTTGCACAATTAAGGAGCTATTGATTTAATGCATCAAATGACTTTACTGGGCCTTTTTCCAAGCTAACATTAAAAATCATTCTCACTTTTTTCTTGGAAGAAAACAAGCAAGGACCGGAAACACTTGGACTGCATCAACCAAGTAGCTGTTGGGTAGCATAAGCTCATCATGCTCATGCTGTGAAGGGTGCCCATCAGTTAAGTGTTAGAACTAAATGGATGGAAGACAAAGGACCATATAATTGTAGAGCTGGAAGAGACTCTGAGAGGGGAAGGGGAAGGGGGTTATTGACTTGTTTTGTTTTTGTTTTTCTTAAGTATTTTGTATTTTGATCTTGTATTCTCTTGCTGTGAACCACCTTGAGAGCTAAGGGTGAAGGTGGTATGCAAATTTAATGAATGAATGAATGAATTAGTCCAACCCCCTGCAATGCAGCAATATCAGCTAAAGCATCCATGACGGACATCCATCCAACTTCTGCTTAAAAGCTCCCATGAGGGTGAGTCCACCACCTTCCAAGGGAGTCTGTTCCACTGTTAAACTGCCCACACCATCAGAAAGTTATTTCTGATGTTTAGTCGGAATCATAAAAGATACAAGACTGTGAAACCAGAGTCCTGACAGAGGAATGAATAGCTGGCAGAAAACAAATAAGCTCCTCCTTGAACTTTGCACAAATTTCTCTGTACATTTTAACCGGACTTTAAGGCACTCCTTTTACCCCTTCACAATTTTCCAGCCAGTATAACATGAAATTCACTGTCACTTTTATGTATGATGGTCAGTGAAAAAGTTCTAGTTTTACAAGGCCTCACTATATTCCTTTCCATGAATACTTTGAATGAACTCTGTTCTGCCATTTCATCTTTCTGGTTATAGAGAGAATGCTGTTAGTCCCAGCTATTTATTGGTAGAGAGATTGAACAGTTTACTTCTTGACATTGAGAGGTTTGCTATAAAATAGCTGGGAATAAGCACACATTTGGTTGAATTCAAACATGTGCTATCAGATGCAAAAGCTGTCTTCCGTTCAGCGGAGGACAGATATCCCCTTAGCTTGAGAGTATTGAAAGTATTGCATAGGAAAAGTGATTTTTTTTCCTTCCACTTGTGCAAGAGGTTGTACAAGCAGAAGCATGCTACAGAATCTACTATAACACATGTGAACTACTGTGCTAACTCTTGTCCAATAATTTGCGGAGCACAATATCCAACTATTTCCCTTCTGTGCAGTTTTTTTTTATTCAATCCATTTAATTTCCATTTTTGCGTCTGGTAGTATAATTTTAAAAACAGCAACACAATACTAAAACACAACTTACATGACAAACCAAGGCGAGAGAGAGAAATGTGAGCTTTAACGCCTTTTGTATATAGTCCTTTATATAATAATGCTATATAGTTCTTAAACTGTCCAGAGGGCAGCACCAATACAAAAAAGGGACAGCTGGCAATACCACTGGTTCACTCACAAACACACACAATGCCCCCCAACAACCCTCCCCAAATGTTTTTCAAGCAATTTTTGGAATTCTGTTCTACTAATAAAGACAAGAGGCTTAACTGGTGGGACAGGTAGCATTGCTGACATTTGTATTTTGCTCCCAACAATGGGGATGTGGCTGCTTTCCAGAATGGAGAGAGTTGATGTAGCAGGGGGGCTAAGGTTGCAAGGGTGGAGTCAACACAGAACCTGCTGGTGTGCTCACACAGACCCAGCCTCTCCCTACCCGTAAGCAGTAGTGATGCTACTGCCAGGGATCTAGCATTGCAGCTCTGTCCCACTAGGTGAGCTGCTTCTGATCTGAAAAGAAAAGAAAAATTCCACGGTTCCTTATTGTACACAATAGGCACTGCTGCCTTCTGCTTTTAAAATATTAAGCTTCAACCAAACCAATATATACCATGTATCACGAACGAAAGTTTATTTTGTCAAGGACCAAAGGGACATTTAAGCAAAGGCCCTAGTGTGGTGGGGCTTCTGACTTTACCCTACCCAGCTTTTACAGGGTATCCTCCCCTTTAAGAGTCAGTGGAATAAGAAACTCAGTTTTAGCTTACACAATGATATGCTACTAATCTCCAATATATAAATTGCTTTGCACAGGCTCTCACCTTTGGTCTAAAATCTCACCTATCTCAAAATCAGCTTTTCAAATGACACATGGAGATTATGTAAGGAAATAAAAACCAGATGCTTCACTATATACAGAGTCTGCAAAATCAGGCCTCTTATGATGTGCATTGTTCTCAATATTTCTGAATGATAGTAATATAGTAATTTAGAGCACAATGCTGGCATGCAGTTGCAATGTTCAAGCTAATCAGCAAATCTTGCTGGTATCTCAAACAGTTATCATGCTTTTTATCTTAGCCCAAAGTGCTAATCAATTATCACTATTGTGGATCCATTATTCTAATACACAAAGATCTGTCATGAAGCATGGCTGCACAGAAACAGCATTTTGTAACCAAGAAAAAAGAAAATGAACAATGTAGATTAATTACTATACTACATAAAATGCTTAGGGAAATTCAAATAAGTAAGCTGGATTTTGGCAAAAAACGACAACACTCTAATGCATATGGAGTCATACTGAAAGTTTGGTCTATTTGTGAAGAGTATTTTATCTTGACCATAAAGAATAGCTGACAGAATAAGAAAGCAGCAACACTAGTTTTTGTAGCATTATGTAAAGGGGAATGACCAAATATATGAGAAGTATATAATAGCCTATAAGCAGTCTTCACTAGTCTGGTTTTGCAGATCACACCAAGCGAAACCTTGGCTTAGCACAAATTTGCAAATATGTGAAGGCTTCTGGACAGGAGTTTGAAGCCCTTCCAAGAGCAGTCACACCACAGATTTGTGTAATGGCATTATGATGTTGGTATTTTTTATTTCAATCCATTTCCTAATGATCTCTAGCATGCCAGAGGTAGGTGAGTTAGTTTAAAGCAGAGGTAGTTTAAAGCAGAGGTGGCTAACAGTTTTTGGTCCAAGTGTCACATGCAAAGGTTGGATGTGGCCACCCAAGCCTCTCACATAAATGCACACAGGACATACCCAGCCACAGAATCATGCATGCAAACACACACACACACCTCCTTCCTTAGTTGATCCATGCAGATCAGGTTAAGGAGGAGGGGCTATCACCCTTCCCTTCTCATCAAATGATCAATCTGATGACTAAGGATGGGAAATTTGCATCCCTATCAGGGCACAGAGCCAGGTGTAGAAGTTTACACCCTTCTGTCCACCCCAGCCTACTTTAATTTTTTTTTTATATAACTGTTGTTGCCACTAAAATTGGCAGTGTCTTGCAGCCCTCCCTTGCTAAGGCCCTGGCAACCCATTTTAAAGCAATAACACAGACCATCTAAGCTTATTACTAACCTTTTGGGGTCTCCTTTTTGGACTTTTACCCAATGCTCTATGTGAGCCATATTGTTTTTCCTCTGTGTCTGCTTTTTTTGAGCTGGTCTGGAAACAAATCCTTGTTTATATAAACCGATACCATTCTGCTCCACTAGGCCAGGACTTGTATTTAACGAATTGGAAAGTGTTCCATTCTTCTCAACAGGCTGAGCTCTCTGGGACCGAGACAGACTTGACTCTGTATTCAATGTGCCAACCTCTGATATCAATGGATGTTTAGATTTCTCCCTTTTTGATTCCACCATGTTCTTCCTGGCAGCATAATGCTCATCTTCTATTGCTTTTCTCATCTCTTCATGCTTATCATATGCAGAGGTTTCAGGAGATTTTCTATAACATCCTTTTGCATCAGCAGAATCTAACTTTCCACATTGTTTGCAGGCATCCACATGATTAGCTTGAGGAACAGCTTGCTGATCTGGATTTCCTGTTTCTCTAAGGGAAAAAAAAATATGTGCACTAAAAGTCAACACTTTATTTGTTGACACTGTACCTTTAGTAAGTTCTCTTTGTACAGACTTAATGCTTAGCAAACTTCTGTAATGCTAAGTGATGCCTCAGAGCTCTTAGTTTTGTCCCATTGCCTAAAGGCTGATACGTCATTTATGCAAACATCATTCAGATTTAATATATGATTTTTTTTAATGCAAACTATTAATATTTGTTTTAATGCAACATTGCATTGATATCTGAGACACAAACAATGAAAATCTAAATACAAACAATCCCTGAACTTGCCTCTTTGGTGATGAACGTGTTTGCATAAGAGCAGCTTGATTCATAGCACGGATCCAACCATTCATATCTTCTTGAGTATCTGCACTAAAGTAGTACGTGCGCATCCCTGAATGCTCTGCCTGAGAGCCAATAACAGAACTCTTGTTATAGATATAAGCCCTCATGCCTGTATGGACAGCCTGCAACAGTAGAAAGAAAGATGAATTAGGTAATTTTAAGGAAGGAGGGTAGGCAAAATTCCCTGCATATGAAAGTAGGTTGGGAGGTTTTTTTTGTCTGTTTTTTGGTGACATCTGATGAAATGTGCTGCTTTTCCTCCCATTTGCTTTCAACATTTTATTCTTTAAGCACTCCCTCCCCCACTAAACACACACACACAAAAACCAATGATGACACAGTGCTAAGATGTCTGAACTGTATGGCAATATAAAGCGTATATCTGAGCTTAAAATAAAATAGAATGGTTTGGTAGTTTTTAAAACCCAATAGGATTGCATCACATTTCCAAATAACCAGGGTAGTCCTTGTAACTAAACAGAAAGTTTTACTACCAAAATCACTGCAGAGCAGCAACTTGGCATGCTGTAGTCCCCCCCCCCCCGCCACTAAAAACATTCATGATAGGGTATTTTTGGGGCGGGGGCAGTGTTTCATAATGTTGTGATATTGTTACAGAATTTTATTTAGCCTTTGTACCAGTAAAATTTACTTTGTACCAGTAAAATTAACTCTTCATGATGTTCCTCTTGATGCATTTTGTTTACTGCAAACGTGTCGCAAAACAAGCTACTAGATATTTTATTTGCTATTTCCCTTGCTGAATTTACAAACTTGAATATATTTTATAGATCACTGTATGAGGTTTAATCAGTTGAGAAGAAAAGTAGGCTACATATCTTGTGGTGCATAAACGTTATTTTAAAGTATCATTTTGTAATGAAGAAATTATTTCCCTTTTAATTATAGTTTGGTCTTTGAAAAAGCTTTGTTGAAAGGTCACTAGAGATGAATGAAAATTAATAGTACTTTTGAGCTTATATTGAGGAAAATATGCTTCAATAAATATAATGAAAGATTCTATTAAAAAGTAGAAACAATGTCTTTACTTTAAAAAGTAAAGAAAATGAGTGGCATAATCATATGGGATCCAACATAATGGGACTATGTTAGTACAAGGAATGGAGTTCTACTGCAGCTGTTTTTCAAGGCATGCCCCTAATAGTAATAACATGCAAGGAGGCACAGGAAAAAGGCTTGGTGGAAGGGGAAACTAGAAGATTACAAATTGCACAAAATAAGTACACATCAGCATGGACAAGGAAGGGATACACCCAAGATGCCAGAGGGAAATAAATATAGAAATAAATATTGCTGCAGAATCACAACACCAACACTAAACACAAACACATTATTCACAAAGCCCTAACAATATGTGGTACTCCAAATATTAAAGGGTATAGTTAAACACAAGCAGCATGTTACTTGAAGGCTAGGAGCAGCAAAGGTTTCAGTATCAGTCATGTAAAGCAAGACATAAAACTATAATTCTCAATAGTTAACAGAGTTAAAATCAATGGCAGCAAGAGCAATCTCACCCCCACCGCTGCCATTGTTGGCAAATTTTGAACATTAGAGCTTCAGAGTTCCTATATGCATAACAAAAGGAAGCTGAAAGCAACTCAGTGCCCTGCAATGTTTGCCTAGTTTCTCAGGCCTAGTGTCCTACCTCTTCTCCTTCTGTGCACCAAACTACATGTGACATTAACTGTCTAGTTTGGTGTTGCACTTGTCTTTTTTCCTTTTTATTGTGAATATCAGCTGATGTGGACTCTCCAATCAGTATAAGGACTATGGTACTATGGTGTGTGTGTGTGTGTGTGGCAGTTAGCTCTTACTTTCCACACCGCAGTCACAATGAAAAGTATTCTGCTTCTCTTTTAAATTCCTATTTGGCATGGAGAGAAAATTCAATTGATACCAAGTGTATCTTTTTAATATGTATTTTTGCTACCTCTTTAATCATTGCTTCAGTCACCTGCAGTCATTCAAGGCAATATGTAACAAAGAACAGCTCATCCACAGTAAAGAAGTTACTGTTTTTGCTCCCAAGTTAGCAGAGAGTTTCATGCATCAATGAAACCTGCAGATACATATCTGCAAAGGGCTGCAGCTGTAGACTGTGTGTACCACAGGTCACCACAACATCTACCCAAGATAAAAAATAAAAAGCAGAAGTTCTGTTTTGTACATGGCAGGGACTACTATGGGTACGCAGACAGACCTGTACATACCGTACTAGGTATTCCTGAAATGTCTAAGGTAGCCTAATATGAGACTGCCCTCATGAAAGGGTGTTCCAGTTTAATTTGATACACTGTGGATCCTTAACTAATAAAAGGATATTAGAATCACACTGCTTCTGTGACTGCAACATACTGCCAGACAGACTAGACAACACACCACTTCAGGCACACCTACATCTCCTTCAGGCTTCAACATGTGTGGCCATGGCCTATCTCACATTTATATCAAACCTGCCTCCTGATTGTTGAACACTGGTGAACTAATTTATAGGATTTCTGTTGTGGCCTCTCTAATAAGGGAACCTATTTACGATCATGTGACCAATCTATCATGGTCCTGTGCAATGTTTGCAATAGGGAAAATCCATCTTGGTGTGCTGGTCCTATATAGCGCTATAATCTGGCTGCGGGCATTTTCTGTGGTCGCTCCCCATTTGTGGAATGCTCTCCCCAGGGAAGCTCACTTTAGGCACCAGGCAAAATCTTTTCTCTGTAACCAGGCTGTTGACCTTTAACCATCTATGGTCTTTTAGAAGTGGGTGGGATGTTTTTAATGTATTTCTGTCCTTTGGGTTTTAATGTATCTGGGGTTTATTGTCTGTTTGCTGGGTTACAGGTCAGTTTGGGTTGCCCTGGGCAAAACACTGCAAAAGATGTGGAGGGTTGCTTTGAAAAGAAAAAAAAGGGGGAAAGGGTAAAATATATAGTCTGCACTGTGCAATTGGAAAATTCAAATGAGAAATGGTGGTTGAATGCTATGTGAAGGCATAAAGAGAAGTACAGTATGTAACTGAAGGTGTGTGTGTGTGTGTGTGTGTGTGAGAGAGAGAGAGAGAGAGAGAGAGAGAGAGAGAGAGAGAGAGACTGAGACTGTATGTGTGTGTGGTATTATTTTATGTTTATTAAAGCAACACTTTTAAAAATAGGACTTGGGAGATAATATTATATCAGAAGGGATTGCCTTCATTTCTGAACATGCACAAAAGATAAGGGGAAAAAATAGGGCCAGCTTGGAAATAACATTAAACCATAATTTAGTGTTATGTGTATGAGTTATGGAAAGCCACTGGCATGCATCCTCCCCACTTCTTTCGCGTACGAGAACATGGGGAGATCAAAAGCTATGCCTTCTATTTTAAACTAACCAGAGCTCTCTGTTACATCTGAGCACAAGCAGAAGAAAAACTTGGCAAACAGTAGAGCAAAGATTAGAAAGATGTTGATTGGTTTGATAGATATTTTAATTTGAAAATGTCAGCTGCTCATTCCACAACAGACTTTGTAAGAGAAGGATAATTTACAGACTGAAAGAGAAACCAATATCTAACACTGTGGATGAAATATATTGCATGGGTGTATAAGACAGGCAACACTACAAAGGGATGTATGAAAAATCATATAGAGAAAGATGGGGACCAAAATTTTAAGGAATAAAAAAGGCAACATTACACAGAATACCTAAGGAAAGGAATAAAGTAATGCACTGGCAGTTAAAAATTCACAGGCGAGCCAGAAAACAAATTATGGATACTTAAATAAAGAATAAGGAAGGTGGGGTGGAACAGCGACTCTGGGAGTAAAAAAAATGCCAACTGCAGGGTCTACACTTGAAGCACGGCTAACTATTTAGAAAGCTGAAATGCAATATTCAAATTTTTTTACATCATGTAGCGAAAAGGGTGATGGTGGAATGTAATAAAAAAGAGAGGGGCAAAATACACAAACATTTTCATGGGTCTTCACTTCTGCAAAACTAATTATAAATATATTTTTTTTCCATGTATGTCCATAACTTCCTTCTTTGTATGGGTTCAACCAACAGATCTTCAGAGCATATTGCTTGTGATAGTAAGCTATTAACCGATATAGCAATTCATACAATCCCTATCCTGCCTATACAGCAGGGGTCAGGAAACTGTGGCCCTCCAGATGTTTTAATAAAGCAACAGCCATCTGGAAGGCCACAGGTTCCCTGCCTCTTCTATACAAGCTATAGATTGGATAAAGCCCATCTTCTCCCTGCTGAAGAATTAGACTGAAGAATAATTTACAATGCTTACTTGGTTTCAAAATATAATTATAGTTTTTGACAGCACAAAATCCATCTAATCCTCCCTATAGGATCTCAACTACATGCATTACTGGATATTACTGAGTATTTATTAGAAGACCAAAGCTTCATAAATCCACCACTGTTCCCCATATGCACATGCAGACTTCTTGGAACCAAGTCTCTCCCCACCCCCATTACTGCATTTAGTATATTCTGAATCACTGAACTCCTCTTATTCATTTACACAGCAGCACTGAAACTTTCTGAGTAGGGAATAGCCTTCATTCAAATCAGGGGTGGGGAACTGTTGAACATGCTGTTGAATTATGACTCCCATAAACCACAATAAGCATGCCTAAAACCAGGGGGGATAAGAGTTGTAGTTTAGCATAATATAGAGCCCCAAAGTTTCCCACACCTGATACAAATGAACTCAAATAAAGGTCCTTTACACTTCCTTCAAAGCTCAATATATGGTGGACTGTTATTACTGCAGTTCTTTTGGCTAGTGACAGCCTCTCCATTGTAACTCTGTCTATAGAGCAGCTACAATCTCATTTTAAAAGCAAAAGCAGATACTGTACAGTTTCATTATCAATTATCTAGTTAAAATGGAAGCAAGCAGAACATTGCACGTTTCCACATCCAGCAGCTGAAGAAAGCATATTTACAGTATTTGAGTAAGCAACATGTGCAGTGTTATCAGAAAATTCTTTCCACTGGAAGGGCCAGCTCCAGTGTGATTAAACTGTCCAAACATATCCAGTTATCTCTTAGCAACGTAGCAAATGAACAACATGTACATGTGTGAATGTAAGCGTGAGGACAATCAGTGACAGGAAAACACAGAAGAGCTTTGTGATGTCTTAAATTATGAGTAAGAATTTCTAAAGCACAGCAGTCTGCAGGACAACACATACACATTCACAATAGGGATGAAAAAGTAATATTTGTACCTATTCATGCATTCAGATGCCCTTATTCTGGAAAGAGGGAGAAGAAAAGGCAGCCTCTCTCCCATATTGCACAGAAGAAGAAATGGAGAGCAAACCCCAAGAGCATACCAATAAGAACAAAACAAGGACAAAAATTCAGTAAGTTAAAAGAGCAGAATTCCTAAACAATAGAAAGTTGGCATGATGAAACAAGAAATTGAAGTCCATCCCCTCAGACGCAGACATTATTACTTATTTTCACACAACACCTGTTTACACACTGAGCTCTTTAGAAGTTCACCTACTCAAAATGCTCACACCCTTAATTCCTCCCACACAAGCCTTCAGGGTCAAAATACAGCAGCACTTTTAAATGCAACCTACTTGAATTACAGATAGGTAGCCGTGTTGGTCTGCCATAGTCAAAACAAAAAAATTCCTTCCAGTAGCACCTTAAAGACCAACTAAGTCAGTTCTTGGTATGAGCTTTTGTGTGCATGCACACTTCTTCACACTTCTGAAGAAGTGTGCATGCACACGAAAGCTCATACCAAGAACTGACTTAGTTGGTCTTTAAGGTGCTACTGGAAGGAATTTTTTTGTTTCTACTTGAATTGAAATAATTAAGAAGAATTGCAAAGGGGCTGTGTAATTGCTAGCAAAGTGCCTTCCAGATTTCTCTCTACCTCTAGCCAGCCCAGGCAACCTAATTCAGCGCAGAGGCTTACTAGATAGGAAGAAATGTGTAATAAATCCACTGAACGTCTCTGTAAGTTAACTATTTGCCTGTTTAAATTTTAGCATTGCTAAGCAGAGACAACTAAGAAATATTGAGTAATGTACAAGCAATACACGATGGATCATTGTGATTCTTGCAAAGGGAAAAGTTGATTTATACAAGATAACAAAAAACAAACCACCCAACCCATATAAATAAGTACATCCTTCTAAATGTCCTACTTTAAAACTGTTCTGGAAGCTTTTTAAAAGGAGTGTTACTTTTCAAGTAAGAAATGAGTTGGATAGGCCACATTAAATTTGACAAACTTCTATTTTTAGTCCTATATGAATTAACCTGGGACCATGTCACACTGAACATAATGTACAAGAATTGCACTGTTAAAATGATTTAATAATGAGCTAGAATATAAAATTTCAGCTTTGTTTAATATAAAAAACATCTTATCAATTCTGCAAGTAGTGTTTATGACACAATAAACATTTTGGAAAAGGATCCACATAAATTTGCATCAATAATGCAAAGTATGAAGCAGAGGAGAGTTGGACCCTGAATAATTTTTAGAATGAAAGTCTGCAATGCTAACACTTTCATTAGAATAATAAATACAACTATTTCCTAATGACAAACAATCCTTCTTGAAAGTTGGAGTGATTTAAGTTGAATTTATTGCCCAGCACGTATGTTTATGACTGCAGTCAAATAAGGATACATTTTAAACAAAATGGTAATAATAAATCCAAAGGTAGCAATTGTTTATCATATATGCATGCATTAAGTTGGACCCAACATTGGTAAGTAATGTGGGGAATTGAATTACTTTGAGCTTACGCCTTAGGATACAGAACAGAAGAGACAAATAACCACACTGTTTGCCTCAAAGGACCAATTCCGATATTACATTTTTCACCAGGGAAAAGAGGGGAAGACAGAGATAAAAAGATTAGGCCATTTTTTCTCTATAATGCCTTTCCATAAAAATAAAAAAGCAGAAGTCTTAATAGATCCTTAGAAGCAAACTGTCTAGAAGGATAATTCAGCGAGCACATTTTCTCTTCAGGGGATCACATTCAAGAATATTTTAAACATGGAGATCTGTGGAAACGCCAACCATTTATTTCCCTTTTCCAATTAACTACATGTTCTAATATTCCAGAATTTAATGTAGCACATGCAATGGATAAGGAAGCAAGTTTCAGCATTTATGCATTAATGTATAATGCTTCCTTGGGTATCTGTATATGGGAATTGCTTCCCTGACAAATGTAATACTGCCCTATTACAGTAATTAATAAACAGAAATTAATATGATGGTAATTGAAGCAAAGTATAACAAATAATTTAGCATTACAGTTTGAAAACTAGAATCAAGTATATTATGCATGTACCCTAATGTTTAACTCATTGCAGGGGCATAGGAAGGGGGGGGCAGTGGGGGCGGTCAGCCCTGGGTGTAATCCATGAGGGGGAGTGACAAAAAGGTGAGCCCCCCGCGGTCTGCCTTTTTGTCACCCCCCCAATGGATGACACCCAGGGTGGACTGCCTCCACTGCCCCCCCCCCTTCCCCTGCCTTTAGTCAGAGGAAGGGACCCATTGTAATAGGACTTCTTTTTATTTTTTATTTTGAAAAAAAAATTATTAAGACCTTTCATAGTACATTACAATAAAAAAAGCCAATCTAAACAGAAATAGAAAAAAATAAAATAATAATACAGTCTTCTTTCACAGGTAAATCTTAACTTGTGCCATACAGAGAGATGTGAACCCTCCTAGTTCTCAGCTGGGAACTTCCCTATCTTCTTTCATCCTCCCACCCTGGAGATCTTCCGTTCCCTGCCTATTTTTCAACTTACTTTTTAATATTTAGATTTCCCCACTTCAAATTCAAATAACACACATTCTTGCTATGCTTTTTATTTCAAACTGCATTAAACAGCACTAAACTGATTAGAAAAGTCAGGTATAAAACTAATGAGTGATAGAATTCTGGTCAGGTGGTACTTTAAAGCTGACGAACAATGGCACTTTAACAAGCATTTTTAAAATACTGCTTTGGAACTTCTAGAAAAATTAATATGTTCTTCCCTTCTAGATGATGATATACAATTTGAAGTGGTCTTGATCTTAAACCTAGGATCAGAAAGCAGATGAATTATTTAGCAAGAAGAAATATAAATACTTCAGGCCATGGTAGGTTTTCTTGGAACAGCATCAAGTAGATATTTCCTTAAAGCCATCTATGATGTCAAATATTCAGTGATGCATACTGATATCAACTGGAAAGAATATAATATTTTACCCAAAGGATTTTGGATTTAATACAAATATGCTGATATTTCCTTTAAGAAGCTTCCCTCATTGATCCCATAATATTAAGCTTAGGAAGCAGGTTCAGAGTTTAAGCACTAAAGGGTAACATACATTCAAATATCATCAGCAGAAATAGGTTTTATTTCAGCTACTCAGAGTATAGATGATAAATGTGCATGCTTTGAAGTTCAGTCATTGCATATACATATTCCAATATATAAATAACCTAGTCTTCATTGAAGTGATGCTTAATCATAAAAAACAAAAGTACATCTAAGTTAAAAAGAAACTAAAAACCAAGACATTCCTTGACATTTTAAATTTACAGTTAAGTAAACACCTTGCACATCACTGTTACCTCCAATAAGAATTAAGGATTCACAGTGCACTGTTATACGTTATGTAGACAGACGTAGGTCACATTAAGTTTAGTGAGACTTGCTCCCAGGGTTGCAGCCTTAGTCATGCATAGCATTAACAAAATTCAGCATGTTATTGAGCAGGCATGCAACTTCATATATTTTAATACTGGGCTGAGGCAATCAATGCATTGCTGCAGCCAATCCAAAATTTGACTATATGTTGAAATGACTAGCCAAATGCAATCCAACTTACACTTTATATTTTAAAAAGCCAGGGGTAAGATTCAATCACACTACCACCTCTCTGAGTGCAAGTGGGAAGCATTTGTGCATGAGAATGGGGAACAGGCATGTTTCTTCTGAAATCAACTCCTTATACCTTGAACTTATACTGCTGATCTTGAGAGGGGTTTGGGGATTGAACACAAGATGCTCTTTGAAGGGCTGAGGTTAAAAGTCCTCTTCTGCAGGCGCAGCCAGCCAGTTTTTTAGAATGAAAAATCAAATTACTGCAAGACACTTTTAAGACTGTTGGAACAAAACACTGTGTTGGCTGATTGAATTTAGTAATATTTGTAAGCCTCTTAAGAATTTTGTTATTCCTCTATGGACAGGGATACACCAAAAGTTGAGACTACACTCCCAGCTCTTCTTCTCCTTTGCACAAATAGCTGTAATCACTGGGTTGCTCAATTCACAGCTGTTTATTAGGGACGTGTTACATCACATTCTGATTTCTCACTGAATATAATCTGGCAGTTTCTTCTTAGGAGGATGACTCTCTGGATATATGCGACAGTCTACCTTTTAGTACTGCACACCATGTTTCACCCCCAATATCCTGATGCAATACCAAATAATTTTTACAGACAAGTTGACCTCATTGGAGCCTTCTCCAAATGATTCCAAAAATGAAGAACTAACCTGGAAATAGAACACATTGCTTGGTGTCCCCTTAATGTTTCTAAGTAACACCCCATACACCAAATAACAAAAAACAACCTCAACACACAAAAACACAAAAAGGGGACAAGAAGATGAAACAGAAAAAGCTAGCAGGGATAGCCTGGCCACAATGGCCCTTGAACTGGTAATCTCAAGAGTGGGTTATTGCAATGTATTGTATGTTGTGCTGCCTTTGAAGTTGGCCTGGAAGCTGCAGCTATTGCAAAACGCCGCAGCTAGGCTTTTAACTGGCACAGGTTACCAGGGAGTTGCATTGGCTGCTGATATGATACAAAACCAAGTTCAAAATGCCTGCACCAACATGTAAAACCTTATATGGCTTAGGATCTGGATGGATAAAACTGAACAGAGGACTTTTCCCCTTATCAATCTGCCTGGAATCAAGCTCCACTGTAATGATAAGTGTTCAAAGAACAGCCCAAGTAATAGGACTGCATACAGTCACAAAAGTGGATTTAAACATTGCCATACTCTCGCATTGCAAAAATATAGAGGGCACATTATCACAAATTGTTAACAGCTCCATTTAGTGAATTCAAATTAAACAAGCACTTTGAAGCAAAATGATAATTTAAACAGAAGAAAAACAGTATTGCCGTATCATGTACAGTACTGCAAACCTATGTATATTTATTTGGATGTAAACTCCACTCTACTCATTTAAACCTACTTCTGAGTAGCATTGGTTTAATGATTTGGATAGACAACAGAGAATCATAATTTAGACTAACGTAGGGAAACACACATTAAAGCAATGAATAACATTGTGTTATGGTGGAACAATGATCTGGTCTGATAATTTTCTTTTAAGAAGGGAGATACATTGTTATAAAAATATAAGAAGGTTCAAAGTCCTACAACTGCATGCAAAACCTTCTACCAGTGCACAGGCACTCTCCAGATTTCCCTTCCAACTGTAACATGTCACATTGCATTGAAAGCTATTCAAGGAAGACCATCCAATTTTACAGGGAGGACGAGCTCTCTGGTGGAAAGGAGAGGTTCCAATACATATGCAAAAACTATCAGTGGCTCTTTACATTTTGCTCCAGATATACATGAAAAATGCTAGGAAATGGCATTTCCCAAAAATGTATCATGTTTACTGTTTAAAATAAACACAAACTTTGAAATTACTAAATTTACCTTAAATGAGTACTTGCGGTTTATATGATCTTCAGGTCCAACTGTAGATATTACATAGCTAGGCAATGGTATACTTCCGAGAACAGATTCTTCTCTGCTGTCTTTTGAATGAAGAAAGAAACAAATTAACTTCTATATTTCAACCGAAACACAAAATGTATTCATGCTATCAAGCATGTATCGTGCAACAGCCCACATCTTGTGCGACTTACGTTAGCTGCACTATGTGTATAACTTGTGTGGTTCTTTGGGGGGCAGTTGGGCACACAACAGTTCCACAAGCCATTTAGGATCCCAGGAGCTAGTAACTGTACCATTGTTCAACAGCAGTAGATGGCACTTGAGATATAGGCTGACAGAAAGGTTATGGAGGGACTAAACCTTGGAGGGACAAGGTGCACTCAGGGTTCCAGGTTCAATCACTGGCATTTTCAGTGAAAAGGATCAGCGGGTAATGTGAAATATCTCTGCCTGAAGCCCTGATTAGCTGCTGCAAGTTAGAATAGACAATACTGGGTGAGATAGACAAAAACATTGATCATTTTTCTGATAATGTCATGTGCTTTATTAATGTTATGTGTGAATCTCCTTTTTAGCAACACAAACATTTTGTGCATCTCACAGGCCTCTGTATTTTCCAGTACACTGTTATTATTTGTGAGGAGCAGAGAGAAAGAAATACTGCTAGCAATCAAGAATTGTTTGAAGGAGACGAATTAGAGGGCGGGGGAAGAGAGAGAACTGTTGTCACTAAGAACTGGGAGTGGCAATTGGTTTGCAGAGATGTTCTTCAATCAAAAAGGTAAGAAATGCATAGATTAGCTTCCATAAATGACTCCCTGACATTAATGCTAGCAGGAGGTAGGGAGTTGTTCTCTAGCATTCTCCCAGACATTTTGAACACCAAAAAGCTCAGTTTCTAAGACTTTAGAAACAAATGTAACATTTGTGCTCAGCTCTCAGTTCCACAAAAAATATTAAAAGATCTTTATTCACTAACCTTTGTAGTAAAATAAACAATAATCAGCAAGCACAAACCATCGCCTTTTCCACAATCTCATGCCAGAGCTGTCCTAAAAATACAAATAATAAAATACCAATTTTTTAACACAGACAGTAGAAGAAACGACACAGCACTAAACAGAATCTGAAATGTATATATATTTTCTTTAACATATGAAAATATGATCATCAACAATCATGCAAAGCTATGGCATAACCTGCCCAGTATCATGATTTTCTCATACTACCTCCCAAAAGCTTAATTTTTTGTTACTGGGCGTAATCTAATTGGTGCTCTTAAGAACATGGAAGGCTTTTGATTCTGCAACGACTTCCACTAATAAAAGCGGAACTTTCGCTTGCAGCCCCCATGCTGCTTTCTGCCCTCCTCTGGCGAGTCTCCCAACTCTCTTGAACTGATTTTCAGGGCGTGCTGGGGGAGGCAGAAAGGAGCCAGAAAAGGCAAAAATCACATCTCTTTCTTTATTGCTAGTGGAACCACCCACTGGATCAACTCTTCCATCACTAATTAGATACCATTATTATGAAGAAAAAGCATATTACAATTAGTGAATGCTAGTTAGAAGACATCAGTAATGCACAAATGATAGATATTATTAGTATGCTGGATGGATCAAGATCAGTGGAGCAGTAGTGGCAACTGTATGATATATCTGAACATGTTTATGTTTTTAATTCTGTATAGCTTGGGATAGGTTTTCAAGACTGCAGTGCTAATAATGATACGGGCAGAGTTCATCTTTCATGTCAGTAGAACACTGACAGGCACTAACCGCTGACCTTTTTGTTTCCAGATAGTTGACCTGCCTGGCTGTTTATTACATGCTGCCTAGGGCTGTGCTGTAATTTTATGCAATAAAACTTGTTATGTTAATATACGTGCAGGACACAGTAATTTGCATTGTGATAATTTTAAAAAAATGTTAATTATATTTATAGAGTCTGGTATTTCATACTTATTGCCTCCTGGAAAGGTGTTTAGATTACAATCTTTCAGCTTGAACTGTTCACATTTTGATATGACTAAGCTTTTATCCGCCTCTGCCTTAAATACACAGCATCCTAAACTATAAATCTAACACTCCTACACTATATAATTTGACAACTGTGGTACTATTCACACACACAAATATTACAGTTGTGTTAAAGCTCTTATTGGTGGTCTATTTTCACCTAACAATCACGATCTGTTCATAAGTTGCCCAAGGAAAAACAGTAGACTTTTTAGTACACTATCTAGATAACTCATTTGCAGAACTACCTGCCTATTAGATTACTCATAATATAAACATGTATTTTCCTATGTTAGATTTTCTACAAAGACTGTAAACTTATACTAGAGACAGAAAACAAGGCAAGAAGATTTGAAGGTCAATTCTGAGATTCCCTGATCACATGAAATTTGAATTCCAAGAATTCCACTCCAGCAGAGGAGCAAGCTGCTCAGGCTCCTGGGGCAGCACGCCTAGGGGCAGGGCGAGCTGCCAATAGGGGTGGGGCGAGTCGCCCACAGGGGCAGGGGGAGGGTGGAGCAAGTTTCCCACAGGGGCAAGGCAAGTCGCCTACAGGGTGAGGGTGGAGCGAGGTGCACCGTGGGGCCTCCGGTGTCTGCCTGCCTCCTCCTGCTGCCCTACAGGAGAGATGCGTGGCTCGGGCGCACTGCAGCCCCTACAGTGAGTGCCGCCCGGCATTTTGTCACCCCCCTCAGTGGTGGCACCCAGGGTGGCCCACACCCACCAAAACTCACTTCCCCCACCTCTGCTCCAATCCAGCATTTTCAAATGCTATGCAAAAAAAGGTTCCTTTTCACCAGGCAGTTCTGATTTAACTCATTGCAACACATAAATATAATTACAAACTCACCTGCTTATGAAGCCAGCCTCTCACCACAACAGGAACATTAGGGTTTCTCCTTATAGCCTGGTCTCTTTTCCCAAAACTGTGTATTTTATTGCCAGATTTTACCACCTTCAGACAAGTATAATACAGCAATAGTAAGTGCATGACATGAGCAAACATAACAAGTACACATACAATTTTTTTTTATAATGTTCCCTAATTTGTTACACATAATGTAGTATTTAAACGATTTTGCCACAAAATGGGTATTGTCAGTTACTACACAATTACACATGTTTCCATTTCCTCTACATCTTTTAATTCTTTCTAAGAATCCAGTTATTCAGCAACTCCTTTCTGCAGACAGAACATCCTCAACTGGGGGTATATCTAGCAATTTATCATTGTATCTTAGGGCTATTCTGAATATTAATATTAATTTATGCTGGTCAAGAGGCAGGAAACTAGCAGAAGTCCTTGGGCTTCTGAACCCAAATTCAGTCTAGACTTCAGCTTTTGTGCAAAACCCCTCCTGCTTAAATACTGGTATTTTGAAATCAAATCTTCTCTTTCAACTCCTCCTTAACTTCACACACTGACCGCACTGATCAATTATGTTAATTGAAACCATGACGTAAGAATGAATGTATCAACATGTTGGCTCCTCAGGATGAGATCCCAGCCACTTTCCTCCCCTCTGGGCTTTTAACACTCAGAGTATTGTCCGGGATCATGGTTGAGGTCATTCTTCCTTGACCATGATCTGTAGCCAAGGTTTGTCATGTGGTTAGATGTCATAGTCAAGAAGGAGAGACCTTAACCATGATCCCAAGTTCCGAAAACCTTGTTTTATCTGCCATCCCACACTGACCTAAAAAGCTAGGAGGGGCAAAGTAGGTGTGAGCTCCTCAGCAGGAGCCCAAATATTTGCCTAGTCATGGTAAGTCATACCCATGCTCAGAGTGATGTGTGAACTAGGCAAGTGAAAATCTGCCACATCACATTCACTTCCCACTGTAAGTCTTAAATTACATTATTCATTCTTTCTCTGATTATATAAGGGGGCAGGGAGCCTAGCCCTGTCTTCTCCCATCCTTCTGTGTAGGCATGTCTGGAAATTTACCAAAGTCCTCTTTAAGGTCAAGTATGCAGCTTTCTCCTTTTCTATTTTCTACTTTTAAGCACATAGTATTATATCAATATTGATTATACATGGGTAATATATTCAATTTCTGCCATGAGCTTAGGGTGGCATTACATGATTGCACTAGTGAGTGATATATCATTTTATTCCTCAATATAGTAAAATCCTTAAACTCTTGCCATAGACACAAATCTTAATTTCAGGAGCAGAATCAGAATCACTATGACTGAATTTACCATGGAATAAAGCCGTTCACTCTTGGTTAAGCTCTTTCTACCTTCATGTCTATGTTAGGAGGTATAATGAGAAAATAAATCTACTTAAATGTAGGCTTCGATAGGGGCCATAATTTCCCTGAAGTGGCTTGCTAAAACCTGTCTTTTTTTTACTGCACATCACATTTTTATAACTATTCAATAGCAGGAATTCTCCAACAGTGTCATAAAGGGCTCCCCAGTCATGAAAGAAACTGCTGAAGCATCCTCAAGCATGACAGCCAGACAAAGACAATACCTCTTTTAGCTGGTTGTCCTCTCAACCTGAGCATGGGGAAATGAGTTACAAGAAGAAAGGAACCAGAGCCATATCAGCATGCAACAATCTTTACAGCTCTTCACCTCAGGGGCATACCAAATTAAGAAACAATAAGCCATACTTGACCCCACTAGCTATTTCAACTACACAAACATACAATCATTTGAATGGTACTACTTAGAAATGAGCAAAATGATGTTTTATGCCTCAACAAGAGCTACACAAGTGTAAGACTTGGAGGAGTATCCTAGTAACGATCGTTACATTTTTTTTTTTTTTGTTTTAAAGCAAAATGCAACTAAAAACTTTTCAGTTTCTAAAATAGGGCTTTATACACCAAAATCAGCACCTTGAACTTAGTCCAGTAGCTAAATGGCAGCTGGTGCAATTATTTCAATAGCTGGGTAAAGTGCTGGCCTGATCCATCTCGCTGTGCCACAGCATGACAGGAATCTATTGGATTCCATTGGTCTCCAGGAGTAGATAATCACAATCTGTCCAGCACCCCTGCAGGGAATGACTGAAGCTACAAGTACAACCTCATCATGAAAACAGGGTGACATCCCCTCTTTCCAGACCATGCCTTCCTCCCTCTGGAGCAAAAACTGAAATCAATACTGTGCTCTGCCCTATGTGTCGGATCAGTGACAACCTGAGACAGCCTCATGGTTGTCGTGGAAGCTATGAAGTCATGAGCCAGAACATCCAAGGTAGCTTCAATATGGATATTCATCAAATACCACATACAAGACCACCTCTGCTGGACAGCAGGGTGGACAGTACACCAGCAACAACTATAGATTACTGTGTCCTTGGCATGATACCAGGTGCAGGACCTCACAGTAAGCTCCAAGACAGAGGGTGTTCCTGGTGATGGAAGTTCTACGAACCATAGCCACTCCTCTCTTCCATTCTGTCCCCAGTTCCTGTAAGCCAAAGCTTATGTTGCACCGAGTATCCAGGTGAGTACAGCCGGGTCAGATCAACTCCTTTCAGCACACCCACCCAGGGTTCAAGAATACACACCAGATCAGCACTATCATCCAGGAACAAATAATGGATAACAGGTCAGTAAGCTCAACAGATAAGCAACCAGGAACCAGCCCATGGCAGTGGTGGGAGCAAGGAACAAGGCATACAAAGGTTTGTCCCCATCTTCCATGGTAACCTATTGCCTCCCGCTACCCATGATCACTGAAACTGGGATGGCATCACCCATGCCCTTCCTTCTCAAACTGCTCCCAAACATATTATGCAAACAACAACAGTCCATCAAGAAAATCTACCACAACCAATTATACATAAACAGAGCTCCCTAGTCCATAAGGGGACTAGGGATTTCTGTTATCAGAGCAGCTTTATAAATCGACACTGTCCAATATAATGAATGGTGCAGCCAAACACAATGATATATATATTTTTTTAAAGCTGATATTGTCCAGGTAAACAGTGTGAAAGAAAAAAACTGAAAGCAATGAAACAGAGAACATGTACCACAGTGGTTAAGAGAATCAGGAAGCTTCTAGCTCAAAGCTTAACTCAGCCATGAATCACTGTATGACCTCAAAATGACTGATGTGCCATATCTGTGCAGATCTAATGAAGTGCAATGATCACCTTGCCCAAGGGCTAAGCTCAGTCCTTGATACTGTTCACATTTCAGAATAAGGGGGGCGGGTATGTGTCTTACCTTGGAGCCAGGTTTTGTATCTACAGTGGATGTAGTCACTGCAGTAGATGTTTCACTGACCATGCTTGAGGGTCTTTGGTTTATCCGATGCTTGGACATAAGTGAATTTTGCCTAGGAAAAAAAGAATAGGGCATTTATGACATATTTAAGCTCCCCCACCCCCTGGGGTCTTTTTGCTCTTGTATAAGCATGCCACAAAATGATAGATGGAACTTGTGAGCTTTTCTACACTTGCGCCAATGCAGTAAACTGTTCACTTACAACACCTTTTATTACAGATATTACTGCTAACAGAAGTATGCTCATTAAGTCTGTCCTGCAATCTAAACACTATCCTCTATAGTTCAGCTAACAGATGTGCATTAATTTACTTATATCATATTTAACACATTTATACACTGAAATGATTTTAAGAGCCGAATAAGCTGATACAGTCAGTAACTGTAATTTTCTGCAGAGTGCAAGAAATTTTTATTTAGTTATTTCTGTACATGCAACTGAACAGGACCTAAGAGGGGCACATCAGGCCAACACCAGCTTCAGGCATTACAAAAGCCTGTGGTCCTACACAATTTGGACTAGCAACTACTTCCTGGTCAAGCTCACTCTCAGCTCCGACAAGAACCTGGAGGAGGTAGTCTCCTTCCTGATGAAGCACCTGCTCCGGGGGAGAGTGGTACCCCTAGTGGCCAATCCTGTGTCACAGGCGGCCAAGGATGTGTGGAGATAAAGGGCCACAAGGTTAAGAGCGCCGGAGTGTGCAGAGGCTGAAATGAGAATCAACACAGTCAGTAAGCAGAGCAGAGGTGGCGAACCTGTGGCTCTCCACAGATGTTGTTGGACTACAACTTTCATCAGTCCCCAGCCAGCATGGCCAATCATCAGGGATGATGCTTTCAATCAGTTTCAGCTGGTAGCCCAGCTGCACACCTATCTGGATAAGGATAGCCTAACTTTTGTTGTCTATGCCCTGGTAACCTCTAGGTTAGATTACTGCAACACGTTATAAGTGGGCTGCCTCTGAAGATGGTGCAGAATTCAGTGGCCAGGTTGCTTACTGGGGAAAGATGGTTTGAGCATATAATGTCAATCCTGATCCAACTGCACTGGCTGCCAATTAGTTTTTGGGTCCAAATGTAAGTGCTGAGTTTGACCTCTAAAACTTTAAATGACTGAGGACCGCAATACATTAAGGACTGCTTCTCCCCATATGAACCAACCCAGAGCCTGCAATCATCATCTGGGGCCATTCTTCATATGCCTCTTCTGCAAGAGGTTTGTTATTATGGTATGTATTTCTGTGTTTTAATATTGTAAACCACTGTGTGATCTTTGGATGAAGGGCAGTATAGAAATAATAATAATAATAATAATAATAATAATAATAGTTATTGTTAAGAAGATACAGCTAAAACCACACATCAATGTTATAAAAAATAAATTAAATAAGTTAAGAAAACTAATTAAGGGAACAGGAGCAGGTAAGCAGCGCCTACTTTAGAGATGAGGTCAGTGAGTGCCATGAGTTTTTGTTGCTACTAGTTAATGCAAAGCCAGTATTAAATAAAACATCAACCATTCAGGATTCATTTCAGCATGAGACCTAGTTCACTCAGGTGTTTCAGTTAGTTTTTGCTCAGATGATTTCACACTGCAAGCAGTAACCAAGGCTATCATGGGCAAGAAATTTTGAGCTAGGTTCAATTCATGAGCCATGGAAATTGAATGTTCTTGCCATTAGCAATTATTTGGAACTCCAGCAAGTACAAAACAGGGAAGCTGACTTACTGACTCATAATATCATCTTGACTACATGATCCTCTACATGTCAAATTTAAAAAGTAAAGCACACTTTTCTGCTGGTGGCTGTCTTATAAATTTCCACTACAAAAACTCAAGTGTGTTTATTTGCATTAGAAAGCTGGGAACACACACACACATATATACATATATACATATAAGCTTTCATACCAGGGCAGCCTAGAAACTGGAAAAGCAGCAAGTGAAATAAATGCCTTTAGCTACCAAGTCTCTGAATGCCAGGAGATAACAGACAAGTGTGTGATTTCCCACATTCATATTTGTAAGACTGATCATGTTGCCTCTTCATTTTTCCATTAACTATATCAAGACTCTTGATTTTTCCTGCAGATATGAAACCATTCTTATAGCTTCTCTCTTCCCAGAACATCCCCATTGTTATGACAAATCATCTGAAATATTTCATTTTATAGAATAAATATAAAACCAAGAATTTCTACTGAAAGGATAGACAGATGAGAAGAAAATTCCAGCCAACTTAATGATGGCAAGGGTGGAATTTTAATTAATTTAAAAGAAAATTTTATTCCAATTTCTAATAGTGGAGTGTGGTTTTTTGGAAGCTGAACAGTACAATTCACTGACATACAAAAACATGCAAATAACCAAAACACAAACCTGCCCTATTTGACGGAAGGAATGTTAAATATAAGATCATGTTTACCTTTATGTCCAGGGAATAAAAGCAGCTAATTCTTTAAATGGAATACTATGAACTTTTATGAAGGATGAAAACTCAGCACACAGTAGGGGAGGAGCTTTCTAACTGTTATAGCTCATTACACTTAATAAATGGCACATTTTAATATCCCATCTATATGCTAAACACGATGAGCATACTCAGCTTCTTCCTTTGACATCTGCCCATTGTGTTTTCCTTGCTGTGCACAGAAAGAAAAATAGGATTTCTTATTTCACTTCCTACTATGAAAGTCGGTATCTGCCTCTTTACAAGGTCAGAGGTGGGTGGGTGGGTGTTTCTTTTTCAGAGCAAAAGAGTTTGCTCCTCATGTTTCAGAACTAACTTTGCCATGCACCACCACTAATCGACTAGGGAAGTAATGTTATGCTGACATTTCTCATTAAAATCTAACCTGGTATCTGTAGTAGTGGTGGTGGTGGTGGTGGTGGTATGCCAAACTAGCATAAATGAGCAAGCTTATTCAAAGTTCGTATAAATTAACTGGTATGGAATTGTTTAAAATATTTGACTGAATAAATAAATTACTTTTGTCGTGATCATTGTGAATACTGGAGACAGTAGCAGCAACAATGGCCTGCTTCAGGTTCAATGATTAAGGGGTTTTCTCAGGACAGTGGAGGGTGTGTATGCTGTGTCCTGTTGGTGCAATGCTGGTGGCACTCACCCTTCTTCTGATAGGAAATGCTCCATGGGTGGAGACAAAATGGGGGAGGGGTTGAGGAGGGTCAGTTGAGGAGGAGTGAGAAATGTCCCTATTTTCATCTGAAGTATGTTGGAGGGTATGGTCTTTAGTGTGTCCATTTTGGACATCACAACTAACAACGGTCAGAGTAAATTTATTGACTGGTGTTTTTCTTTTTAAAAAAATATTATTCTTTGGTAGATTTGCAAAAAGAAAAACACACGCCAATAAATAAATGTTAGAAAGTGGCAAGATTAAATGCAGGCACACAAAGCATTTTTCGAAAAATCAAAGAAAGCAGCCACTACAAGCTGCCTAAGGGAGGAGGCTGACAGCAGCAGAGAGGCAATGGAATTCTCCCTTGCCACCGCTTGGGACAAGTGCCAGCTCCTCCTCCTTGAGCTTGGCAGCGGCAGCACTGGCAGGAGAAATAGCAACATTTTGGGATCAAATCAGAAGCCAAGATGGCTTTCATAATTCCAGGACTGACCCTGGAAAACAGGGAGACTTGGAGGATATGAAAGACAAACTAACCAGAATTGCCTCAAAATAATGGTTCGCAAACCCATTTCTTGTTGAGTTTCATTGTTTCAAAACATGGTTTGGAGGCAAATCCAGTTACCATTGTTTGTCTGATCTGAATGTTGTGGAAAACTACAGTTGGATTACAAGACAGTTGGAAGTGCATGAGCCCACATGGTGTTCCTGATTGCCAAGAAGTGTTTCGTGCCTCACATTTAGGTAGCCCTTGAGCAGGTTCAGACAAACCTTGGCTTCCCAATTATAGTTTTTCTGGGGAAAAACAGCATGTTTGGATGGCACACGAAGCCAAATGCCATCACCTGTTGTTCCCTGAACAAAATGGGAGTGCCAGAACACAGCTTTTGCACATTATGGTTTAAACAAGCATCCCTTCCCGCACCCTTCAGATATTTTGAACTACAACTCCCATTATCCATGACCATTGACCATGCTGGCTGGGACTGATGGGAGCTGTAGTTCAACAACTTCTGGAGAGCACCATGTTGGGGAAGTTTTAAACAAACCATACAACTTGACTTAGATTAGCTTCCAAGATGGTGGCGTGTGCAGACGCTGCGGCTGAGAGCTCCCTGGAGGGGAGTCAGGGTTTGTTAGGGTAGTTTTATGTAGTTTTGTAGTAGTTTTATGTAGTTTTTCAATTTCATTGTTCTGCATGAGTCAATGACAATAAAGATATCGTATATTAGTGTCATATGTGCCAGTTACATACAAACCAGAAAACAATGGTTTGAGCAAACCATAACCTGCCTGCAAATTAGAATTGGAAACTACCAGTTTGAATGTTGTTTTTCAGTCCAGTGTTGTACAAGCAAACCATGGCATGCCACAAAACCAGAAGTGCAAGAGGAAAACTCATCATGTAAGTGGGAGATGAATGGGACTGAATCAGCACAAGGTTCATTGCATCCTAGCTGAAAAATGGTTGTGCTTGATTAATATTCCAGTAATGTAGTACAAACTTTCAAGATCTATTTTATATCATGCAGCTTTATTTTCATAATAAATAAATGGGTCATACTCAGAGTAGACTCACTGAAATCAATGGACTTACACTAGTCATGTCTTTTGATTTAAGTGGGTCTACTCTGAATTTGACTTGGTTGGTTTCAAACTGACTAAGGTGAAAATGAAAGAATGATATGTCAGTATCAGTAAAGACATTTTGCTAGTTCTGCATATTAATTAAAAATCAAACCCACACAGCAGTTTTTGAACAAAGCTATATGCCATTATGCCACGGGAGATTTGGTTGTGTGTGTCATAGAAGGGGGCCAGGAAAAACAAACAGAAAACAATGAAGTATTATTTAGACTCAGAGGAATAAAAGCAGTTTAAAAGGACAAGGTCTCTGGAGGACAAGGAAGATGCTCAATTTTGCCAACAGAAAAAGGTTGCCACATTAAGTTAATTATCTGTTGCAGAATCAAGTCATAACACGCTAGTTAACAAAGTCAATTTTAACTGAACACATCTATTTAATAAACCTTAATTAGGGTTTTATACATTAAGAGAATAAATTTTCACTACCTTCACAAATTATAGAGACATGTGAGAATAGATGAGTGCATTCTTTTACATTTAATGACAGTTGTCAAAACCAATTTTAAAATAAGTTACTTTAGTCTTTCGGTGTACATAGGCTCACATGCAAGTAAAAACATGATACATTAGTTGTGCCAGAAGTAACATGCTTCTTACAAGTGTTAATTTAAAACAGTTTCTTTGCTTGCTAGGATCTATCCCCATTTTTAAAAGGGAAAAATACTATAGCTTAGAGAAAGTGTCAGAATATGGAAAAAAAAATGTAGTTATGCATGAATGAATGTGGTGGGGTTTTCTGTTTTATTTTATACCAACAATGACTCCTATTCATCTAAACCAAAGTGCTCTTGCCATACTAATTTTAAAGCATCAGACAACAGAGTTTGTTAAACAATCTGCACAATTTGTAAAAGGAAAAAGAGGACTCAAATTAGCAACATAAAGAACAGAAGGTTGAGTCTAAGAGCACAAGTGAATGCGGCTATACTGTGCAACATATTGCTGCACAGAAACCTTACAACTTCTTATCTACCTTTAACACAGCCAAAGGGGAGCTCTGACAAATTGGCTGTCCTGAATGTTTCTGTGGCTGTCACTGATATTCAATGAAAGAATAAACGAAATAGGTAGGTAACAGCAATTCTTGGGTCATTGTTCATTATTTCTCCTACAAAAGAGCAACCTATCAGACGAAAACAACTAGTGAACATGACAATCAGCTTCATGGTTTCATTCAAGACAGGCACAGGTCGGCCTCCAACATCTACTTGGGATTAATTATATTTTTAGCACCCAACTGTTAAGCTGATTCCACCCTTGAAAAAAAGGCAGTTTCATTAAAAGGTTTTGCAATATTAGATGCTTGCATGTGCACTATTTAAGAATTCGCTTAATTTTTATTTATTCTACCTTGTCCTTCCTATCACAATATCCCAGGGTGGCTTAGAACAATGATCAAAAGCTAACACTAAAAGCAAATTAATACACACCCCACAATTGGTATGGATGCCTTCCATTTAGACTTTGTAGGAAGGCTGAGTTTCAGAAAGTGGAAGAGTCAGAGCTCTTTAATAATAGTCTCAAACAAAGTTTATGACCTTTTTGAATAATTTATCTTATATATTAGCATATGCTATAACAGTTGCTGTCTTCTTTTCTCTACATCAGAGGAAAAAGATATTTTTAGTATTTTGCTATCTTATTCATTCACTGCCAAGAGAGAACATACGTATGGTGATTTACATAAAGAATTCTATTTGGCAAATAAACACTTTGAAAATTATTATGCTGTCAGATACATCTATACCCAGATAATACATTTGTCTTCCTCAGCTAATATCTGCACCTTTTACACACTTTCCATTAATTAATTTCACTGGAGTTTCTGCAAATTTCCTGATAGATTGCCCTCAAAAGTTTCTTTTCTGCAGTTCCTTGCTAAATCATAAAATCAAAGAACTGGACAGCTGGAAGAAATACAAACCTTCATAGAGGTTTTTTTTATTTTGCGATAATGATCTAATTTCTGACTTATTTATAGCATTTTTCCCCTCTGTGTGTAGCTTCACCTTCAGTCTCCGCTTTTCCAGACTAAATATACCCAAATCTCTCAACCATTCCTCATAAAGGCTTGGTTTCCAGACCCTTGATCATCTTGGCTGCCCTCCCTTCCAGCTTGTTCTTAAATTGCAGCGCCCAGAACTGGACACAGTATTCCAGGTAGGGTGTGACCAAGGCAGAATAGAGTAGGATTTTTACTTCTGTTGATGCATCCTAGAATAATATTAGGGGTTTTTTTTTTTTTTACTGCTGCAGCACACTGTTGACTCATGTTTGATCCTTTTCAGATACACTATTAGCAAGTCAGGTGTCCCCCATATTATATTTGTACAGTTGGTTATTCCTGTCTGATGTTTGTTTCAATGGAAATTCTTTTTGTTAGCCTTGGGTCAGTTCTTCAATCTGTTAATGTCACCCCAGTTCTGTCTTCTGCGGCATTAGCTACTCCTCCCAGTTTCATCATCTGCAAATTTGATGAGCATTGCCTCAATTTCTTTGTCCAAGTCATTTACAAAGATGTTGAACAAAGGGCCTAGGATTGAACCCTGCAGCAAAACCCTAATTGCCACTTTTTTTCCAGGATGACGAGAAACCAGAAAGCGAGTACTCTCTGGGTTTGGTCAATCAACCAGCTTGCAAATTCACCTAACAGCTACCTTGTCCATCCAAAATTTTACCAGCTTCATTGCAAGAATATCAAAAAGTTTCACTGAAATAGAGATAACAGATAAAGATGATATCCTTCCTCCAAAAAGCAACCTTGAGCCTTTCACATTTTCAGCTAGTGAGAGATCTGAGAGATGAAAAGAGGTATCTCTAGGAGTTCTGGCTGAGTTCACTGGCAGTCATTGTCTCATTATCAATTTTTAACATCTTCTGCCACCCCTATTTTATCAATCTGTGGTATACTGCAAGCCTTCTGGATAGGATTGTCACACGTCCTTGCCCTTTCAAGTGACTAGAACACGGTGTGAAGTGAGAAGCAGTATGTGAAAGACTGGATAAAATTGACTATATGAAGTATATCTTATGTTTCTGGAATAAATGGTTTAAAAAAGAGACCTATATCAAGTAATTGGTCACTAGCTAATCAGCTGTTGGACTGAAATACTAGATATTGACTGTGACTGTAGGACTGCAGGAAAAGTTGCAGAACTTCAGCAATTAATTGTGGACTAAGCAAAGTTATTAGATGTGTTTCTGTAGCAGCACTGAAGTGATATGATCTCTCTCTATTTATGGCAAAGCTCCAAGGGGCCACATGCCAGTGGTGGGAAAGGCCAGAGTCAGAAGTGGATGCACAATACAAATAAAGGTTACCTTTGTGCAGCAGACGAGTTTTGACACACACTCTAACACTCCTTGCTATCATTTATCTAGGCAAACAAGATGCATTGTCAGTGTTCAAAGGCATATTCCATACAAAAACACTTAGGGGAACGTGGAAGATGGCAGTGGAGTGCTGTGGCCTGTAGAAAGAGGATGTGGCCTGGGGAGAGTCCCAAAGGTCAGATAGAGAAGCCTGGGTTTGGCCCTTGGGCTTGATGTTCCACAGCCATTATTTAGATCTATGTGAATGAACCTCAATGAGCCTTGACAAACTTCAGGATTTCTAGTTTCTCCTTTCCCCTCTCCTCCTCCTGTGTAGCCAGGAGAATGACTTTCACAGAGTTTAGTTTCATTTTTAAAGAATCTTGGGGTAATATTATTTTAAACCAGGCATCCTGGATTTAAACTAACTCCATAGTTTCACAGTAAGGCTGCTTCATGGTTTATGAAGCTGTGAACTACCTAGACTGTTTTAAACCAGGACCCTCAGGTTTGAATGCAATGCTAAGCAGGGATTCTTAAAAGTGAAACTAAACTTGGCAGAATTTCTTTTCCTGGCTGTGTGAGAGAAGGAGGGAAGAAGGAGGAGCACGCAGGTTTGTGAGTTTGCTTTGGCTCCTTGAGAGTTGTCCACAAAAGCCTAAGACCCTGACCATAATCTTTGACTTCAGAAAAAATTCTGATTCTCTAAAGTTACTATTTCTAAAAAACTTTTTAGTATCAATGCAGAAGGTAAGTTTGAAGTTGGGAATAATGTTGATAAATAATGTATTTTAGTTGTACATGTTTGCGTTTATCTTGCAACACAAAAATTCAAATGTTTACAACGCATCCTATTTTGTAAAAAGTAGTAAGACTGATCAATCTACTTACTCCTCTTGTAAAATAAACTCAACGTTTTCTGGGGAAAACTGGCCAGTCACAGGATGCCTAAATGTTGTGGTCTGCTGGTTGTGGCTGAAAGGAAAATCAGAATGTAATTTAATACCAAAGCAAGGACAACTCTGAGAAAATTACAACTTTTAAAAAATATTTGCTCTGCCCAGTTGCTGATCTTACAAAGAGATCATATTTCCTGCAGTGCAGCAGGAACATTAGATCCTTTTATCTCTTTTGTCACAGGCTTATTGAATCTAAGAGATCTACTATCCCATTTAAGTCCAAAATAAGGACATCATTTGTTACATACACTTCTGATATTTAATAGAAACAAAAAAAAGTGTGTTTCTGTCATCACCACCAAATGCTTGCTCCCATATTGAACACCGGTTACATTTTTTTTTGTACAGGCAGGAGAAACAGAGTCTTGTCTCAAAAAAATAAGCAAACATTCCAAGAGATAAATTCTATACCACACACTCAATGTTATGCTGTACAATCAGTACAATCAGTACATAGAAAGTAAACAGCTCTAGCAATAAGAAATGTTGCCGTCAACATTTATTTCCCCAATATAGTTTTTACTTTTACTGAACAAAATTTAAAACTAGCTAAAGCTATTGTACAAATTATCTCCACTGATGAGACTGGTGTGTTATTGACCTATAACATAATCTCAGGGAAAGTTTGTCAGTGTTCAGTAGTACTGTATAAGGCTCTCCTATGCTTTCATAGCCATTCACAACTGTATTCTTCCTACAAAGATATAACCCTAAAATGATACATGTGAAGAAGGAATCTCCTAGTCCCTGAGCTGGTATTTTGGCATTTCTTGAACTCTCTGTGGCAGAAAAACTGAAGGGACTTTCGAAAACAATTGGCCTGGCCGCTTACTCTTCAAAGAAAAAAATGGTGAACATCACACCAGCTATCTTTAAGCTCTGGGGCATTCCTAAAGTAGGTCTTTGGATTCTGACCATACTGCCTATTTGCATGAAGCATGTTTTTTAGACAGCATATGCATGAGCTGTGTGACGGGTATGCAGCCCCTGTGCACAAATGGGAACAAACCAGAAGGCCACAGTTAATCATAGCTGTGCAGCATATAATACAGTGGTACCTCGGGATGCGAACAGGATCTATTCCGGAGCCCCCTTCGCATCCCGAACGGAACACAAGATGCAACGGCACGTCGGCGCATGTCACGTTTCACCGCTTTCGTGCATGCGCGTGACGTCATTTTGAGCGTCTGTGCATGCGGAGAAACCTGGAAGTAACGCGCTCCGTTACTTCTGGGTTGCCGCGGAGCGCAACTCAAACACGCTCAACCCGAAGCACATTCAACTCGAGGTATGACCGTAACTGAGAACTAAGGTCAGTAGTTACTAAACAAGTCAGGTTTAGTAAGCCACCTTTAAACCACAGCTTTATATCCTTGCTGGTCTTGAACAAATTAGCAAGTTCCCTGAGTTAGAACATAACAAGAAGTTCTTCTTGTTCTTCCTGGCTTGTTTCTCCATGCAACAACACGGCTCATAGAGATCATCTGAATATATCTAAGAGGGTGACAAAATGCATCCAGAAAAGCTATAAGCAAATAGAAGAAATTAAATATTCAAAGTACGCTATGTAGCTAGCAAAACCTGTTCCGTATCTACTGGAAACAACAACAGTAAAATCCCTCCAAATACCAGCAATGGAGATAGTTCCATCTCCTTAAGAGCTATATTTAAACAGTCTCTAACAATAGCTCTTAAATAAATCACCAAAAATGGCAATCAGTTCTGCCTAAATTCCTTCACTGGTCCTCAAAATATTTCAATTAGCATCCTATACATTCCAGTAAGATACACCTGGCTTTGGAGGTCAGCTGTTGCTCTTTTCACCAACAAGCGCTATTCAAATTCTGTCCTTTCCTGTTGGTTAATTATTCCTGCATGGCTCAAGGTTAACTGCTAAATACCTTTTTAACAGGACTCAATAGATTGCTGAGTACGGGGAAGAGAAGACTTGCAACTGGCTACATATTTCCATGTCTGGGCAGGTTAAATCAGACATAACACAAAACACCTTTTCTCTACACATTCCTACACTTCTCTTTTGTCTGTTAATTAGCTTTCCAGATATATATAAAAAAAGTTCCCATTTGATTTTTTTAAATGCACATAAAAATATGTAATTAGATTCATAATTTTGAGATCTTCCATCCCAGGAGTAGGTACTGTATTGAAGTTATTAAATCACCAGGAGCACACACAAAATATGTGTTGCAAATCTATGCAAACAGTAATTTATAACGTGTTTATCACAACCAAGCTTCAATTATTCTAAACTATAAACTCAAAATTTACAAGGGCTGGGATCCAATATGCTACTTTAGGCAATTCCATTAGACTGCCTAAACAAGGTACTTGAGATACTTAATCCCTTCTTCTATTTGCTTATAGATCTCCTGAATGCCTGGGAAAAGTGGAAGGTGAAAGGCGTTCTCTTATTCATGAAAGAACTACTCTGGATCCAAGTCATTGTCTTCAGTAATATAAAGGTAAAGGTACCCCTGCCCGTACGGGCCAGTCTTGACAGACTCTGGGGTTGTGCGCCCATCTCACTCAAGAGGCCAGGGGCCAGCGCTGTCCGGAGACACTTCCGGGTCACGTGGCCAGCGTGACAAAGCTGCATCTGGCGAGCCAGAGCCGCACACGGAAACGCCGTTTACCTTCCCGCTGGTAAGCGGTCCCTATTTATCTACTTGCACCCGGAGGTGCTTTCGAACTGCTAGGTTGGCAGACGCTGGGACTGAGCAGCGGGAGCGCACCCCGCCGCAGGGATTCGAACCGCCGACCTTTCGATCGGCAAGTCCTAGGCGCTGAGGCTTTAACCCACAGCGCCACCTGCGTCCCCTTCAGTAATATACACAGCCTGATAATATATTAAATATATGGATAAATTATAGGTATCTTTGACAAAGTACTGGCTACTGTAATATAGTAATAATGTATTGATGAGCAATACTGATCAGCTGTTTAATTGATCCAGTTGAGTGTCTAATCTGATGAACTTGCATATCTGGCTTAATTTTTAGACCTTAAATTATAAAATGCAGGTTCAATCCCCAGCATCTCTAGGTAGGGCTGAAGAGTACCCTATCTGAAATCCTGGAGAGCTGCTGCCAGTCAGTATACACAATAGTGAGATGAACCAATGGATTCTCACCTCAAATTCCCATTAAAGCCATGAGAAAACCAGGAAGACGTATGAAACCAACCCACCTTTATGCATAGGGAGGCCCCACCAAAAACTCCTCCATTCCCTGGCTCTCACCCAGGGTAATAGAACGAAGAGAGTGCCCTGCATGGCATGACCCAAAGAGATGATACCCTTAGAGGTCTCATCCTGCAAAGCTTGCCCTGCTGCTAGGCACTCTGACACCCACAGTGGCATTTCCTATTGTCCCCGAACAAAATGCCACCCAGAGTGCTCCTAAGGAAGCACCCAGAACTAGCTCAGTTGATTAAATCAAGAGTTAGTGTCACTTCCCTTCATACCCACTCTTGAGCTGTCAGAAAAGTTCCCACTGCACTTAGTTCTCAGCAGGGCATTAGTTCTCAGCAGGGCAGATGTTTCAAGAGGGGGGGGAGGGATACAAGGGAACAGTCTGCCACCCCAGCTCAGATGCTACAGCCTCTGCTCCTCAGCATCAAAGAGGCACCAAAAGAGTTGCAAGCTGTGCCTTTCCCCACCCCCACCCAAACAGTAGCCAGAGCTTTCCCAAGGACTAGCTCAAGTGTTGCTGGTCAGGAAATTAAGGGTTAGTGTCATGTCCTATTTCTCCTCTGACTAGCATTTTTTCTTGGCTGTACGAAAGATGATGCCATTGCAGTAGAAAAAGGTGAGGAGAATAACATGCTGCAATGAATAGTCTTCATGCTAGCTATAGCACCATGTTTGATGGAATTGAGCAGAATAAAAAATGGGAGAAATTTAAAACTCTTCCCTATACAGTATTGTATTATTTAACGTTTATTTACAGAGAACTCTGCAAATTAGGTAATATTTCAGCATTCTCTTGATTTAAATCATCATCTCACATTACGTGAAGGTTAATTTATCAGACACTGAAACACGTACTTTGTTTCATATCTACTATTAAAAGGAAAAAAATGCTATAAACAAAGAACACTGATTGCTTTGGTATATGACTCCAGCACTGCTTTGTTTGTGAGAAATATTTTCCACAACACGATAATTCAGCACTTTGATTAACCACCAACAACGTAAAATCTAGAAATCTAGACTTAAATCAGCAAAACTTTAGGGAAAAAACATCTTCAAGCTAGATCACACCAATAAGTTTTTATTTCCCAACTGAGAAAAATGATTTCATTGGCTTAAAATTTAAGATAACTTAATGGAGTTCACAGAAGTGATGTTCCCCTTCTCTCTTCCCTACAACAGCCCCCCATGCCCCACCCCACATTCTTACAGAAGGCCTCCACATTGTCCAAGCAGGATTTTTGAGGAATGCAAGTGACTGTTGGGGAGGGGAAGGGGGAAACATTATTGCCATGACTTTCCCTAGGTTAACTTACGCTAGGATCCAAGTCAGTAAATTTTTGAGTGCACTATACAGCACATTAACAACAACAACAACAACAACAACAACAATTTATTTATACCCTGCCCATTTGGCTGGGTTTCCCCAGCCACTCTGGGCAGCTCCCAACAAAAGAAGAAGAAGAAGAAGAAGAAGAAGAAGAAGAAGAAGAAGAAGAAGACAAAACAGCAAACATTAAAAACTTCCCTAAACATGTTATCTCAAAGAAGAGTTTGGATTTGATACCCTGCCTTTCACTCCCCTTCAGGAGCCTCAAAGAGGCTCACATTCTCCTTTCCCTTCCTCCCCCACAACAAACACTCTGTGAGGTGAGTGGGGCTGAGAGACTTCAAAGAAGTGTGACTGGCCCAAGGTCACCCAGCAGCTGCATGTGGAGGAGCGGAGACGCGAACCCAGTTCCCCAGATTACGAGTCTACCGCTCTTAACCACTACACCACACTGGCTCTCAAAGAGTTGTCAGTTTATTTTGCTTATTTTTTTCAAAAAATCTATACACTGCTTGATTGTTTAAAAAACCCTCAAAGTGGTTTACAAAAGATAAAATAGTAAAATCAAGAAAAATTCCCAACCTTACTTTAAAATATACAAAAGTTAAAAGTACTAAAACAGACTGAAATGACCTCAACTTTCTAAGCATCAGGGAAGGCTTTTCTAAACAGGAATGCACCAAAAAGAGCACAGTGAAGGCGCCTGCTTGATCTCAATAGGCAGAGTCCAGTTTAGTTCCCAGTCACATCAAAGACATGAGGTGAGGGTTGTCAAAATAGTCACCTTCCTTTTTCTTCTTAATCAGCCAGCATTTAATAGTGCATTCCTGTACATACCGACCTCAGAAGAAAGCCTCATTAGTTCAATGGGGCTTATTCCCAGCTAAGCATGTAGAGCAGAGCTTTCCAAACTTTTCATATTGGTGACACACTTTTTAGATGTGCATCATTTTGTGACACAGTAATTTAGTTTTACTAGCAAACAGGAGCTTAAACTAACCCCTTTCCAGCCCCGGGAGGAGCACAGGGAGCATTCACGCAACACACCTACACAGTGCAGCTGACACACTGTTTGGAAAGCACTGATGTAGAAGACTAGGGGTGCTTAGTTTACCATATATTAGCCTGGAGAAACAACACCTCATACTAGCATAAGCTTTTATATTTTACTATCCCCATATTTATTTACTTAGACAATTTAAATACCATTCAACATAAAAGAACAGTTTTCCTGCAGAGGAGGAAACGAGTCCAGAATGAGCTGTCATGGCCCACTTGCTCCACTGGCATGAAGTGGAACCTTTCAGAGGGGTTTCCTGAATGCTGGAGAACCTGAACCTCACTCACCAGATTCACTTCCTGCCAGCTCCATCGCTGGTCAAGAGCTGGAGTTCTTTTTCCAACCATCCAGGGAGCAATGGAAGGTACACATAGGGCCTTATAATTTACATTCCCTCCCCTCTGCAGAAAAGCAAGTCCAAAGTAAGTCCAAAAGTTTGCTTTACAAGAAAAAGTAATCAGCTTTTCTGTTAGTTTTTCTCAGTTAAAAGAATGGGATCAAGGAGATTCATGAGCTTTGCAGATCTAGTTATCAACTGGACTTTTCCTGCTATGGGGTAACCGCGCTTGTTTCCAGCTTCCTTGTTCTGAACAACATCTACAAAGGCAAAAATGAAAACCAGTCTCTACCATTCTGCCTGGATCTGGCTTTGCAAAATAGACATTTAACTTATAGAATCCTGTAAATTCTGCCTGGATCTGGCTTTGCAAAATAGACATTTAACTTATAGAATCCTGTAACTGCACAAGTACATGATATTTCCTTCAGACCACCCTAGGATAAAAACAGTCTGGTTTATTTCCCCCACCAATTTTTAAAATGGAATCTTTAATAACAAACAAATTACAGAAAAGGAAATGAAAGAAAAATTAGTTTTAAAAAGGTAAGTTGTCGTAATTGCCAATAAAGAAGTATAGGTTATAGCTATGTTATTTACATACCAAGAGGGAAAGGATGTATGGCCTATAATTACAAGGGGTTTCATGGACTAAATTAAAACAATTCCAATGAGAAGATAGAAAATAACCTTGAACTGTAGTAAATCCCCACACTCTCATAGACTTGTGATACTTCTTGCATTGTACATTTGCATGCCATATGATTATCCCCTAAGCACAAACCTAATTTTCCATGTTATCACATTATGGGGTTGTCGGTTTAAACCCTCCATGCCTTTCATGCTCAAAAGCTTTGTTGTGCTCATGCTGGTGGCAAACAGGTATCGTTGGGGTTTTATGTAAGGAATTGAGGAAGCCCCCACTCATTGCTTAACAGGTTGAAATATATGTATTGAATAATGATTGTTAAGATCCATGCGAGATGGTGGAAGCTGAAAACTGTTTTCATGAGGTTCTGAATATTTTAAAGGAACCAGCTGTGGGTGCAAGTGTAGGAAGTTAATTAAAACTCAGCTTGATGGGTTAAGTTTTCCAAAGGTAGTATTCTTGTTAGAGCTACAGAATAGTGCATTTGTCTATCACAAGAAGCTAATCAAAAGAAATGAAGCAAAGGGAACTCCCTGAAGTTTCTTCACTCTCCTTACTTCAGAGACCTGAAGGAAGTCTTCCTTCTTTCTCTTGAGCTAGCACTAATAATTTTGGGGAGTTTAATTTTCAAAGGAAAAAGTTGCTGTTTCTGAGAAGACAGAAGCAGTTATTGAAAGCCACAAAAAGGCTTTCCAGAATGGAAAATTCCCAGGATGAAAAGTCGCAGCATAGCAAGTGCTTTGTCAAGAAAGGAAATACTGGATATCACAAAGCACCACAGATCACTTACTTTAAAGTGTAGTTATCACAAACTGCCTTGAGTAGGGCAGTTTTGCACCAGTGACTATTCCTCTCCCCTGCTGCAGCATCCCAACACCTGAAATTCCAAACTTTCCAGTCCTCTGCCCCAGAAGAATTATGATCATGGTCACTACAATAATATATCTCCTTTTTTGGAAAGCATGGTGTCTGGTGGTTTCTCAGTAGCAGAAGTGTTATCAGTACTGGAATTTCCAGTAGCATATTAATGTTGTTAATAGGCTAAGGATAGTATTTTGAGGGGTTCCAGGATATTAAGATGAACAAAAGGTAAAAGGTAAAGGTACCCCTGCCCGTACGGGCCAGTCTTGACAGACTCTGGGGTTGTGCGCCCATCTCACTTAAGAGGCCAGGGGCCAGCGCTGTCCGGAGACACTTCCGGGTCACGTGGCCAGCGTGACATCGCTGCTCTGGCGAGCCAGAGCCGCACACGGAAACGCCGTTTACCTTCCCGCTGGTAAGCGGTCCCTATTTATCTACTTGCACCCGGAGGTGCTTTCGAACTGCTAGGTTGGCAGGCGCTGGGACCGAGCAGCGGGAGCGCACCCCGCCGCAGGGATTCGAACCGCCGACCTTTCGATCGGCAAGTCCTAGGCGCTGAGGCTTTAACCCACAGCGCCACCTGCGTCCCATTAAGATGAACAACTTGCCTTCAAATACTTGTCCAAGTTGGGTTACTGTTTGACATATTTCGTGATGGATATCACTCCAGTTGATGCCATAAAAGAAGATATACAATACAGTAATTGTAAGATTTTCTATTTATTAGTATAAAGCAAATGAACCTGGCATTGACAGACACTTATCAAACTGGCAGGTGGTTTCTATCAGCACCAGTTGGGAATAAACTGTGGTATTTTAAAAGTTATTTATTGAGCATACTTTGCACTGTCAGCTATATTATGCCAGTTTTTGTCATCTTCAGTATCAAGCAGTGATAGGGAAGCTTGATAATATACCAGACAAACAAATTTAAGCTCAACTATAAATATAGCCCATGAGCTGGAAGGCTTCTGTACTAGTCAGGGGGCAAAAGCTCATGTTTTTTTTTTGTGAACTCCATATGTTTAGTAGTGGAAAATAGCTGATAGCCTTGCATAACTATCTGCGTTCTCTGTGTTTTCAACTATAGCCCTAAATTTACTAGAATTATACAATTGTGTCAGGAAGTTTTTATATTAATTACCTATTAATCTTTATTGGTTTAGTAAGACTTTTCACATTAAGTATACTTTATTAATTATACTCAATTACCGGTAAGTTAGTCAAACGCCTTTCAGATATATTCTTCTGACTGCAATCACTTCTAATAACAGCTTAAATGTCATAAGCATTCTTAACAAAAGGAAAGGTAGCCCATCATTTTGACATACTAAGAGCTTTGATGCATATATATGCATATTCTTAACTCAACAAGTCTTATGTGTTTTCATGAACCTATTAGTGCCTGTGTTAAAAATGCAGGAAACTTTTGTTGTGAATGCAGAAGAAGATATAAATCACAACAAGATTAAGGCATGTGCAGCCTGGATGGTCTGATAGCCTGATTTGTTAACTAACTCTTATTTGCAGAAAGCACAGTCTCTCATATTCAGATTAAACAGAAAATGAATTTATTTTAAACAGTGAACAGATCTTTCACATGCAGGTAAGTCCTTCTCTTAACAAACCACGCAATTAGTGAGCTGGTTCATAGGAACAGGGAAAAACTTCAGTGAAGCTCCCCTACTCCTGCACAGCTGGGAGAATAACTTCTTTGTGTTTGCTTTCAGATTCACAGAATACTAGCCTATAAATATTTATAATCCAGAAACTATGGATCCAGAATAAAAAATAAATAGAAGCTGAGTTGTTGTATGAAACTTCACTAAGAGGCAGAATGGCAATGCTTGCTTGTTTTTCCAATTTGTGAAATAGAAACACAACAAATGTATATGAAATACAAAGGGTTTTTGCTTCTTTACCTTGATCATTTTTTTTAAAAAAACATGCATTGATTACAATTTGGTACAGTTTTCAAGTGCCAGATGTGACCAATGGGGAACTGGATGGCCTTGATGCAGATCATGCAACACTAACGACAATTTCTTATATTGTGTTTTCACCTATCCAACATTGTTGTATTAATGGCCTTTCCAGAAAAAGTACGGTATGTATACAGTACTTGAGAGCACAAGTACTGAAAACATAGAGCACTGAACTCTAAACAAAATTAAGTTTCACTAAATAGTCTTTCAAATATATTCTAGAAATATCAAGTAAATTCTACACTTGAAAAAGTTCCTGAACGTTAACATTTCCTAAAATTAGCAGATGTTTAAATTCATGTGCACTCTGATCACACTTTAGTAGAAATATTCATCGTGTTCACTGAATACAATTAACATAACACAGTTTAATCCTATATATATTTGTAAAATACTCAAACTCAACAATGAGATTAAAGAAAAAAGAAAAGGAAAACCACTATGCACGAGTCATTAGCTATGAATTACAACTTCAATAAGTACCAGAAGGTGGAAACGTAGATAGAAATCAGTTCTGTTAGAAAGGTGAATGATCTATAAATTAGCTTTCCTCTTATACTGGAAGACCAGCTAATCCCTATGACCCTGTTTGGACAGTTATATGTCAGTTTATTAAAATGAAGCCTCCATTGGATAGCTCAGTTAGTAGACAATAAGACTTTTAGGGCTCTGGGTTTGAGCCCCACAAAAAGATTCCAGCATTGAAGTGGGTTGGACTAGATGACCCTCTTGATCCCTTCCAACTCCACAATTCTATTATTCTAAGCATGCACAAGTTTTTATTTGTTTACATTTATTTATAAAAGTATTTATATACCACTAATTACAAGACATCTCAAGTTGCTTGTGTACTGAACCCCTTCACTACTGCCTTCAAGCAAGCTGTGATTAAACCAGAAATGCTAACTCAACCATAGCTTCCCACTTCATTCAAGCCAAAAACCTATGGATACGAACTTTGAAACAAGCCAGGAATTTAAATCAGCTTCAGAACTGTGGGGTTTGAGATCCTGGCTTATTCTAAGGCTCATAACCCTGGTTCCCCCATTAAGATGGATGAGGAAGCATGGCTATTTAGAAACTTTCTGTTTAATTGCATCTAATGGGATGATGAAATGGACTACATAGATGGGTAAAAGGCTCATGCACATCTTGACTAAATAACAGGCTTAAGACTCCAATACATGGTTTCCAAACACAGCTTTTCTCTGTATAGCTTTAAGGTAACTGTGAAAAAATAAATTTCTCGACGCTGAACCCATAAAACATCTGCTGCCCTAAAACAATGGCTCAGGATTTGAGTGTTTGATCTAGGGAAGGGTTTGTACCAACACCTGACCAATGAGGAGTTTGTCAGCAAATGGCAGAAAACCATGGCTAGAAAAGCCACCTCTATTGGTCTGTCACACCCCCCAAAAAAACTTTATTACCTGGGTTATAAAGGTGCCCTAAAGACATTAAAGCAAAGATTATGGGATAATACACACAGTGACTTGCGATCTCGATCAAATGCAGTCCGCTGGCAGTAGGAGTACAATATGGGCATGTCTTTAAAAACCTGACAGTTCCAAATTATCGAGGGTTATTCACCAAAGCCAGTGTAAATGTCTTTCCTTCTGCAGTGTTGGATGGCAGGTGAAGAGGAGTTCCCTACCAGGACAGACTTTGCTCGTGTGCTCAAGACATTGATTCTATAAAACATATTTTGCTGCACTGTGTAAAATATGAGCAAGCCAGGGTTGAACTGATATTACCCTTGCTGGTACCTTTCCCGGGAAAATCAGAGGCTCACTATGTTAGGTTCCTATTGGAAGACCGGACAAATGCTAGAACATTAGCAGTGGCAAAGTTTTTATCGGTGGTTGCAAGAACCAATGATCCCTATCTTTAAGTCTGAACAAAATGCTTGTTTAACCTGGAGGTAGACTGTCTGAATTGTGCATTGCTTTGTAACGATTTATTGGGTCTCTAGACCATAATAAAGATTGATGACTGATGATGATAAAACCTCCAGAACAAGAAGATAGTGTCACTCTCCACAGCTGACCTACTATAATTTTTTTTTTTAAAGTTGATATTTTCATGTAGCCATGAAAGAATTAATTAGAAAAGACATGGTTGATTAAAACAAGGAGTTGCACTCTACTTGAATATAATTTTTACAAATTACAAATGATAGTAATAAATTTCATTTTATTTAAACAGAAAGTTATTTCAAGGAAATTGATTTTAAGCAACATCTTACATGTCATCTCCATATCAGAAGGAAGGCTGACAAAAGAAATCCTAATCCTTGAAGAGGCTGCATGGCATATCAGACTAAGACTGCAGACTGGAAGGACAGATCCTGAAGCTGAGGCTCCAATACTTTGGCCACCTCATGAGAAGAAGACTCCCTGGAAAAGACCCTGATGTTGGGAAAGATGGAGGGCACAAGGAGAAGGGGACGACAGAAGACGAGATGGTTGGATAGTGTTCTCGAAGCTACCAGCATGAGTTTGACCAAACTGCGGGAGGCCGTGGAATACAGGAGTGCCTGACGTGCTCTGGTCCATGGGGTCATGAAGAGTTGGACATGATGAAACGACTAAACAACAACAGCAAGCATGTTAGGAAGCAATTGCATAAAAGTTTAAAATGTTATCATGCTAATCACAGCAAATTAACAACAAAATCTCACATATTTCGGTACTGTATGTTGTTGTTGTTGTTTAGTCGTTTAGTCGTGTCCGACTCTTCGTGACCCCATGGACCAGAGCACGCCAGGCACTCCTGTCTTCCACTCAGTACTGTATACCAATAAGCAAATTTAAATGACATTTTAAAGTGCCCATTATACAGAAGTCTACAATTTTATTCTGCAAACTATTCTCAATGAAGTTTTAATTATTCTCATTAGCACTTACTTATTTTTATATTGCCACTCAAATATCACCGTGGCAACCCAAAAATCTTCTCATGATCAACAAGGCAATGGACATTTTGATTATTGCCATCCATTCTGCAATTTGAATGAAAATGTTTGAACCAAAGTTTGCCAAAAATGAAGAGGCAGTAAATACTAATCAAGATTTAAAAAGTAAAGTTGTACTCTTCCTAATAGTTTTATTCTTTGCGACTTTTAAGAAATTTGTATCCAATACTACTGTGGATATGATTTTGCAAATTTTTTTGCAGATAAAATCGCTCAGATTCGGGAAGAAGTAGACTCCACCGTGGGAGCAGGGCCGGGGCGGGAGAGTGCTAGAGTCCTGTCTGGTCAAGTTGTGTGGGATCAATTCCAATCTGTTACCTCCGAGGATGTGGACAGGCTGCTTGGACGAGTGAAGCCAACCACCTGTCTCCTGGATCCTTGCCCATCCTGGCTTATAAAAGCTAGCCGGGAAGGACTGGGCGATGGGCTTCGTGGGGTGGTGAATGCTTCCCTCCGTGAGGGAGCCTTCCCAGACCCGCTGAAAGAGGCGGTTATTAAACCGCTTCTTAAAAAACCATCTTTAGATGCGGCCACGATGGCCAATTATCGCCCAGTCTCAAACCTTCCATTCTTGGGCAAGGTGATTGAGTGAGTGGTTGCTGAACAACTCCAGGCACGCCTGGAAGAAGCGGACCATTTGGATCCCTTCCAGTCAGGATTCAGGCCTCATCATGGGACTGAAACTGCCTTGGTCGCACTGGTTGATGATCTCCGGCGGGCTAGGGACAAAGGTAAGAGCTGTTTCCTAGTTCTGCTGGATCTCTCAGCGGCGTTTGATACCATTGACCATGACATCCTTCTGGACCGTCTTGAGGGGCTGGGAGCTGGGGGCACTGTCATACAGTGGTTCCGCTCCTTCCTCCTGGGCCGTGTTCAGAAAGTGGTGGTGGGGGATGAGTGTTCAGACCCCTGGGCTCTCACTTGTGGGGTGCCCCAGGGTTCTGTCCTCTCCCCCATGCTTTTCAACATTTACATGCAGCCACTGGGAGAGATCATCAGGAGGTTTGGGCTGGGTGTTCATCAGTATGCAGATGATACCCAGCTCTACCTCTCTTTTAAATCAGAACCAGTGAAGGCGGTGAAGGTCCTGTGTGAGTGTCTGGAGGCGGTTGGAGGATGGATGGCGGCTAACAGATTGAGGTTGAATCCTGACAAGACAGAAGTACTGTTTTTGGGGGACAGGAGGCGGGCAGGTGTGGAGGATTCCCTGGTCCTGAATGGGGTAACTGTGCCCCTGAAGGACCAGGTGCGCAGCCTGGGAGTCATTTTGGACTCACAGCTGTCCATGGAGGCACAGGTCAAATCTGTATCCAGGGCAGCTGTTTACCAGCTCCATCTGGTACGTAGGCTGAGACCCTATCTGCCTGCAGACTGTCTCGCCAGAGTGGTACATGCTCTGGTTATCTCCCGCTTGGACTACTGCAATGCGCTCTACGTGGGGCTACCTTTGAAGGTGACCCGGAAACTACAACTAATCCAGAATGCGGCAGCTAGACTGGTGACTGGGAGCGGCCGCCGAGACCATATAACACCGGTCTTGAAAGACCTACATTGGCTCCCAGTACGTTTCCGAGCACAATTCAAAGTGTTGGTGCTGACCTTTAAAGCCCTAAATGGCCTCGGTCCAGTATATCTGAAGGAGCGTCTCCTCCCCCATCGTTCTGCCCGGACACTGAGGTCCAGTTCCGAGGGCCTTCTGGCGGTTCCCTCACTGCGAGAGGCCAAGTTACAGGGAACCAGGCAGAGGGCCTTCTCGGTAGTGGCGCCCGCCCTGTGGAATGCCCTCCCATCAGATGTCAAAGCGATAAACAACTACCTGACATTCAGAAGACATCTGAAGGCAGCCCTGTTCAGGGAAGTTGTTCATCTGTTTGAAGTATCGAATTAAACAATCATGAAACTAGTTCCATGAGTGAAGGTGGCTTTAGACCTCACTGTCAGCATCCAGCCCCATGCTGCATGCAGTTTGGTTGTTCAGGAAAAAAAGAAGAAGCCATATCTCACAGATAAATATGCAGTGTCAGTAACAGGCTCTTTGTCTTGCCATGTTCAGCAAGTCAAGTGGAATAAAAGACTTGTTGCATGCAGTCATCCTTTGAACCAGACAAAATAATCAATTCCTGGATGTCCTCCACACATTTTTGTAAACTTTTATTAGGAGCACTAATAAAGGAGCACACATCTCCAATGTGGTGGAGTTTGAATTGTGCAAATACTATTTATGGGGAGCCTACCAGTTATTGTGTATTGCCCATAACGACAGCATACATTACTTTGTGGTAAATCATATTCACCCCAGCATTGTCCTCATGCCAATCACTAACTGAGACGAATATTGCTGCATTCTGGAAGTTGCATACTGATGCAAAAATTTCATATTTTCTCTGGATGTAGCTGCATACTGCTAGGAATGCTCCACTCTTCTTAAAAGTAGCTTGTTTGCTCACTCCTCTGCAATAAATATTTATTTTCCACTGGATGTTACAGCTGACTAATGAATGCTTTTAAAATGCAGGACACTCTGTATATGGTGTTATCTGTCAGTCAGCTTTTTGAAAGAGCAGGAAAATCTCAGCGCTGAACTGAAAATTGGTGAAAGTTAGGATCTATTAATACCTGCTAGGAGTAATTTTCTCTTTTTAAATAGCAGGTAAAAACCACTTCTTCCTGTGGTTTTGTGGCTGCACTTTGTCAGGTTGCTGCCTTCCAATGAGTCAGTGTTAGGATCCCCTAGCAAGCATCTATTAGTTTGCAGTCTGCTTCTTCCATCCGCTGACCACTGCTACTCATAGGCAGAGGGACTGCAAAAAGGTTTGATAAAGAAGACAGGTTTGATAACTTGAAAGCAGGACTTCTAAGGCTACACATGTACATATTCTGCCCGTAGACAAGTGATCCACACACAAAACTGTTCTTCCTATTTGACCTTGATCCTTCTTCCCTTTTGTTTAAAATTTCACTTAACAGTTCTCAGTTTCTGAATCCATGAAGGGGGTGAGGAGTATGATCTGTCATGTCCAGAAACAGAGGAAACTGATATATCCTTCATTAATGTAGACTACGACTAGGTCTCATGACTTGATTCTCGGGCACTGTCACCAAAGGGGACACAGGTGTATCAGAAATGCAGATGTATCATTAACAAAGCCAGGAGGTGGGGAGCCTTCACCAATTCATGCTGCAGGATATTTCAGGCAGTGATGGAGGGCTATTCTACAGCATTTTTTTCTTCCACATACTCTATGTGAAGCTAAAGAATGGAGAAACACAGCCGTGTTGGCTGATGCTTGTTTTCTCCTGGACAACAAGACTATAGAAAGGATGATTCCATACCAGAAATTATCAACACTGTTTCAATCTTCTTAATCATTATGAAGAAAAAAGGGACACCTTGGATCTCACATGGATTAGCCTGAGTTCCACATTCTCATCTCGGCAACTTTCTTGGGACTATAGGCCAGTGGTGGGCAGGACCAGAGGGGAAAGTGTGTGGAGAAAAATTTTTTACTTTTACCTCTGTGCAGCAGGCTAGATTCTATACACACGCAAACACACACCACTCTATCCCACCGCTCAACAACTTAGAGGCATTATCAAAGTTTAAGGACATGTTCTAACCAGACACACTCAAGAAGGGTGCAAAGCAGAGCCAATAAGGGGTATGGTATGGCTTGGGGAAAGTCCAAAGGGCTAGACAGAGAGGCCTGGAGGGTCACAGTTGGTCTCTGGGTCTGAGGTTCCCCATCTGTGCTTTCCCCAACTTTGCTTAAATCAGACCTTTGAAAGTTATTTACAAAGCCAAATGCAGTTTGGTCTGATAGGTGCTTGCCAATTCCTCACCCCACCATAATTTTGCAAAAACCAGGTGTATTGAGTCTCTGGTGACCTAGTGTGCTATGTGTGGCTTGATGAGTCACAAGTAAGGTCAGGTTGGCTGCAATGTTTCAAGTTCAAATACACACACACACCAAAAACTTGGAGTTCTGTAGGTACAACAATAGTCCCAAGCATCCCCAAAGGAGGCTTTATCTTTCCACCGACCCCTGTTCTCATTGTCACTCCACTTTGTGTTCAGATGTTTGCCTGCTGATCTGAGTGCTGAAAAGAGGAAGTGGAAATAGGAAGAGGGAAAGAGATGGTCTTTTAACATCCTATTTCTGACAAAACAGTGGGGGCTTCATGGACAACCTGGGCAAGCCCTCGAGGTCGCTATTGCACTTGCAGGTGTGCCATATATGAGACACCATGGGTAGAGAGAAAGCTTCATTAAAATTTCATTTTATTCTTATACCAGAGTCACTTTCATACTTTGTAACTGCAGAACCTAGCCTTTCAATACTTTCAGGACATAGGAACTTTATGTAGATTTTGTTAGGCTTAAACAGGTCTCCTCCAAGAAACTGTGGTGCCTAAGGTAGAATAACTAATGGAGACCCCGTTCCAGGCAGCAAAAATGAATCAAGCAAGTTATAACTTGCCCTTTAATGGAACTTTTTACTTAAATGCAGGGCTGAGCCAGGGATTAAATGGGAGTATCAGAAACTAAATATGGTATGGAAATCAATGATTGTTCTATCTACTCAAGAAAATGATAGAGCATGAACAGTTATGGGCCTCTGAGACCCAAAGACCATAAAACAGAGTAGGAATTAAGGTTAAGAAATTTGAGATATTTCTGTTCAATGAACCATCAGTGTTGAAAACTTATTTATTTCTTAGTTCTTTAAGTCAACAACAAGAAATAATTCAATATATCACTAATAAACAGAGTAATACACCTGATTTTTTAAAGCCATCATTTGGTATTTCTATGCATGAAGCAAATGAAGGGAATATTCAGATTTCTTTTCTTTTCTTCTTGCACAAGCAACCAAAGTGGGTACCATACATTTTTAAGAAATGTTTTGACCAACTGTTCTGGAAATGTGGTAGTAACTGTAACTGAAATTTTTAGTTAGCCAAAATGCAATAAAATATAGTTTTATAGCCCCTTCTATTAAAAGAGTGTTAGATGTGTGCTGCCCCACAATAAGTTCATGGAGAAAAAATATATCCATAATGTTAGTTAATTAATCATGGAAGTGTAGAGCAATACCCTCTACAGCAATACTGCTTTGCTTTATATTAATCTTCTTTATTTTATTGAAGAGGAGTGTGAACAGAAAGCATTAAGTTCAGTGTTCCTTCTTTCCAAGCCCCATTTTGCCTGCTAGTATGATTTATAATAAAACACTGCATTTTCCAGTTGCATTAATCATAACTGTATTCTCACAGTAAGTTTCAGCTTGCACAGTATTTAGAACTGTAGTCAGGAGAAAGCCAAAAGGACAATATATAAGCAGAAACAAATCAAAATTCAACCTCTACCAATATACCAAACATCTTTCAACTTTGTGATTATTCTTTTAATGAAAGAGGAATGATGATATTGTGTGAATTCCTGAAGTGGGCATTACATTGCTCTTGAAAGAAAACCGTTCAAGTTCCCCAAGTGGGAGACAGAGAGGTGGTTTGGAATGAAGACTGAGGATTTCTACAAGTGGTTAAACCCCTCTCCCCCTTTTACATTGTCTTGAGGACAATATTTTCCTGCAAAGTAGACTATTACAAATATTATTCCTAACATTATCTCCAATTGAGGAAGACGAGAAGATCTTGAGTTCTTCTGTGATGGAACGGAAATGTTATTATGTATTGAAATGAGTTATATATTTTGTTTTGCTGTGTTATTATGAAATTGTTACTATGTCATTGTTTTGCTTTTTTATTATGAGATTGTTTTTGTAGTGTTTGTTTGAAATGCATTACTGTTTCTTTGTCGTAAGCCGCTTTGAGCGTGATTTTTTTTTTTTGTGGGAAAGTGGCATACAAATAAAATGAATGTCCGAGTGCAGATTTGGAGTCCCAGGTCCTAGTCTGAAACTCTAAAGCACCACACCACACTGGTTCACATAATTATCATGTGATTTCTGTAATACAATGTGAAACTTCATGCTCCCCCTCCATCCAGTTGGAGAGCCACTGTTGTAATACTCCCATAGTTTAAGAACTACTGTTGAAATTTCAAACTCTGATTCAATCGACTGAACTGCACAGTAATCCAGATCTCTCATGCTCTTTGATTTACAAATGACTAACAAAATAAACCGGAGGTCTATCCAACATGCTGAAGCTTCAAAATGGTCCTCTACTATTACTTTGCCTTTGAAGAGAATGTTCAAGTATTATTCCCTTCAAGCAAAATGAGTCTACTGTTTATTTTAAAGTACATTCCTGCTTAGCAAGTTATTTTTATAATATGCAACTGTTAACTGTGTTGTTTATTCTGTGAAGCCCAAATAAGTGCTGACATTTTAACTGTCTGCCAAAAACGTTTCTCAAAATCAATTTTCTGATTTGCCAGTAAAGTAATTATATCATATTTTATACCCTTTCATTAAATTACTTCTGTATGCAAAGCTTCAGCAGTGGATAAACTAGACTGTGCCACCTTCTTGCATTTTGATTTTATCTTATTTAATCCACTGTATGCACACTCATACTTGTAGAGGAAGGAATTATTCTTTCTGCATTAAAAGGACATAGAACAAATCCATGTTCTAACCAGTATAAAACTACATGTTTCTAGGTTTATTGGATTAAAATACAGCTTTATCTGGCGGCCTAATGTTTCTCTATGTTTAATATTACACTTTACATTCCCTACATATTCCCTATACAATCCATATATTCCTATGAATGCTTTATTTAAAATACTAGTGAAATGCCTGTCATGAAGACATGTGAGAAATGATATATATTGCATAGATGGATAGCACTGTCAGTGGGGTCAATAAAGGCTGATGAGCCTGCCTCTGTCAGAAGCAGAAAGACACAACTTCCAGATTTACTTCTGTTCTAGCTTCTGCTGAGAATAGCAGAAAAAGGAACTATGACAGAACCAAAAGTCAGAAAGTGAACAGGTCACAGTCTACTGAACACAGAAAGAATATAACTTATTTTTCATCTAAATATGTCAGTGTCAAACAAGGGAATTTCTCTTCGCATGAAACAGGTCCACTATCCCCAACTATGGAATGACTTCACTTTTGAAAAACCATGTTTAAAAAGTCTCATTCATCTTAACAACATATTCCAACACAATGCATGAAAAATCATGCCAATTATACAATCTTTCAAAATTCTGTGGCGTTTTTCAAAACTTCTGCATTGTGGTGATGTCTTTATTATCTTCTCACATGCCAGTCTGGTTATTTTACTGAAGGGTGACCCAAAAATATTTTTCTCTTCTCCCACAACTGATACTGAACATTATGTGACAACTAAGTATGCACAGACCTCACTGAGGTATTTTTGAGGTATTTTTGCCTTCAAGCATTTTCTTCAAGCTTTCCTCCCTGACCAATTATCACATTTTCATACAGATTCAAATGTGTATTTGCAAAGCTCTATGTATTACTCTAGTTACACACTGCTGGTCTTGAAATTAGTTTTTTGTCTTTTTCTATCATATATGCCTGTTCTCAAAAGGGACACGGGTGGCGCTGTGGTCTAAAGCACTGAGCCTCTTGGGCTTGCTGATCGGAAGGTCGGCAGTTCAAATCCCCACGACTGGGTGAGCTCCCGTTGCTCTGTCCCAGCTCCTGCCAACCTAGCAGTTTGAAAGCATGCCAGTGCAAGTAGATAAATAGGTACCACTGCAGTGGGAAGGTAAACAGCGTTTCCATGTGCTCTGATTTCTGTCACAGTGTCTCATTGCACCAGAAGCGGTTTAGTAATACTGGCCACGTGACCCAGAAAGCTGTCTGTGGACAAACACTGGCTCCCTTGGCCTGAAAGCGAGATGAGCACCACAACCCCATATTCGCCTTTGACTGGATGTAACTGTCCAGGGGTCCTTTACCTTTTTACTTTTACTTGTTATCAACGAAAAGGTGAGTTGTTATTTATAAGCCTGTTTTAGAACAAGGAAAAAATTAATGTTTGCCAGGTCCAGAGGGTGGCAGCATCACAATGGGCGTGTTCATTTGGAATGTTCTCCCTAGGGAGGCTCCCTTGACTCCATCATTACATATCTTTAGACACCAGGCAAAAATGTCGTTTTAGTCAGACCCTTTTAACTTTCTATGGCCTTTTTGTGAGGGTGAAATATTTTAATGTACTGTAATTTAAAATATATATAGAGAGAGAATTATCTTTTAGGGTTTTTAATGCTGATTTTAATGTATGTGTGATGGGATGATGAGCTGCTTGTGCGTAAAAGCTTAGTCCCTCAGAGTTTGGCCTGATTATCAAAGCTCTGTCTATAGCGGAGCCCCTTAAGCATGACTCCCTCAATCGCTGGCAGAATCTGACAGTGGGCGTTTGCGGAATCTCTTCCAACATAAAAGCTCCTTAACGGAAACACGTCTTCTGGATTCTCGGCGCAACAGTTTCCGGCGAGGGGTGGGTGTCCCTATAGGAGGTCCTGAAACTTCCCCACTGTTTTCGCTGAAAGTGTCCTTGAGCCATCCCTCCGACTCACTTTCCCTCGGAGCTCCTTCTCTCCCCCTGCTGGTTCCCCCCTCTGCTGCTGAGTCTCTCCTAGCCTCCGTGAGCCCTTCCACCACCTGCCCTTCCGATGGCAGTTCCCTGACAGTATGTATATGTTCATTTTTTGCTTAAAATAGTGCAAGTTGCTTTGAGTTGATGTGGCAAAAAAAACTACCAATAAATTTAATAAATAAATAAATAATATTCCTCTGTCTAGAATCAGGACTATCAATTATATATTTCAATGAAAAATCCCAAACCATGTAAGGAAAGCTATTTATATATACAATTACTGTGATTCTATTTTCTTTATATTTGCTATTTGCATTTATTTTACTTTTTTGTAACCAAGTTGGTATGAGCAGCAAATGCTACATGGAACAACAGACAACCCTAAAATGTCTGTCCCAAAATGAACAATGCCATAAAAATCTTACCCGCACCCGCCCCCCAAAATTAGGCAACTCCTCAGTCACATAATTAATCTCAATAAAGCACCAAAAGTAATCCCCAATAATGAAAAAACTAAGAAACCTGAATGCAATCAATAATTAGGAGGCAGAAAACTTGACAAGGATTCAGTATGGATTCTGCTAAAATTAAAAGGGAGCACAGAGAGACTTAGCAAATGTGTTAAGACAGCCTGCCTCACTCCCATCTGAAACACCAAAAGCACAAACAGAAGCAAGGGGTGCTGTCTTAAAGCCCTCTGAAGAAAGTCTTCACAGCAGCCTCACTCCTCTAAAAACTGATCATTAAAAATTCACTCTTTGAAGTAGCTACCCACTATGCAGCTTTAAGACAGTGAAGAGACTGTGAAATGGGAGGGGAGAGAATAACTTCTTTTCAGAACCCTTGGGATAACTCTGTGGCCCCCAGGTTGGGAACCACTGGTATAATCCATTACATAGTTTTCTGTGTTTGAGTCCCAAATACCTAGGCTCAGTGTTATTTTTCTAGGAAGAGGTGTCGGAACTCACAACAAACACCTCCCTTGTTCTCTTACAATGGCAAAGGCGCCCACTTGAGAGCTTCCGGCAAGTTCTGGCTGGGGAAAAAACTGCCTATGATACTTCCAGACAACCAGACTAGAGAAAATAATCATAGTGCTCTTCTCATTCTGGAGAAGTCCAGTCATTCTAAAATATTTGCATAAAATGGGAATTGTGCACAGACAAGACATGAAGACCCATAATGTTGTTTATTGTATGTTGTACCCAACTAAGTTATACCATAAAATTAATGTATCTAATCTAGTCATGTCTATTAATTTCAATGAGAATTTTCTGAGTATGACTAACATTAGATACAAACCTGTGCTTTTAAAATACATAACTGAATGCTACTAGCCAGCTGCTTTCATAGAAATCATATTCTGAAAGTTGGAATATAAATAATTGTGGGGGATAAATAACTAAAGTTTAAGACAGTCACAACTTCATGATTAACATATGGAACTGCAGAAAGCTATGAGCTGATGAGTGAGACATGACTTCCAGTCTCCAAATGGATGACCCCATCCTGCATCAAAACCCTTTAGTTGTTGTTTATACTGCTTCTGAGTCCACACATCCAAAATGTGCTCAGAGATGCCTTTCAGAGCTGCACACCCAGGCCAAGCAGTCTCCAAAAGAATGAAGACAGGGACATCTCAAAAGCAGGCAGCCAGATCATGCACAGGCTGTGGCACCCAGGAGCTCAGAATGGCCCCTTACTGGCCTGATCTGGCTGTGCCCCTACTAACTATCCTCCCCGCTTCTGGGTGGCTGTTTCATCGTGGGCAGGTGGCAGCACCCCTTTTAGATGGGAGCAAAATGTGATTTCTACCTGTAGTGGTTGTCCACCTTCAGGTATAGAAACTTGATCCCCAACTCCCATAAGCATCTGCCATTAGTATGGCCAATGGCCAGGAATGATGGCAGTAAAGGTCCAACATCATGTGGAGAGCTCAAAGTCCCCCACCTTTTTCTAAGTGGTGCCTCAATTACCAATGTCTCTAGTTCAATCTTATTCCTAACCCACACTGCTAAGCCAGCTGCAGCCTGATTTACATCCAGAAATTACCTTAGCCCTCCGGAAGCTCACACATGCAGTGTCTAATAGTGGAACACACACACACACCACAAACCGATTGCTAAGGCTAATTTGTTCATGAGTGGGCAAAATTCTTATTCAGACATCAATACGTGATAAGCTAGTCACTGCTGAGGAAAAGTAAACAATCTGGTTGGCCACTCAGAACAGGATGTTAGACTAAATAGGCCTTGGTCTAATCCAGTAGGACTCTTATGTTCATATGTTAACAATGGAGAAATCCAGGATTTTAGTATAGCTGCAAATAGTTAGAAGCAAGTACCCTCGCAGACAAATGGCAGCAACAATGGGCATGTGTTCCTTTCTTTACTATCAATGTACTTCAATAGATTTCATCACCAGATAATGAGGTGAGTTTCCATGGGTTTCTTATCTCTGTAGACTCAAATGCCAATTACATTCCTTCAATATAGGAAGTGCCTAAGTCCTTCTCAGGCCATCTAGGGCTTTTATATACATATAAATAAATATATTTCCAGATAAATACTAGGGAGACCTGCATTTAATTTTGGGTAGGCCTGCTTTGCTTCCAAACTAATGGGTAGTTCATCACCTGAGTTTGCTGTTAGAGGGAATGACCCACACTCTCTACACAATGCTCCTCATATGCCAGGTAGTGTAAGCTAACCATATTCACCATGATTCCTTCAGGGGATTTAATATTAGTGATCACAACTGCAAACATCCCAAGTCCTATCACCAGGTACATTCTTATGTTTAGACACATTAATTATTAACTTCCTCTTTTACTCTCTTCCTCAAACGCATTTCAAACACATGAGTAATTTTACAGAAACTCTGAACTCTAGTTTTCGCTTCTTTTTACAACCTTGCACCAGAAAGAGGCAAAGGTTTCAGATACAGACACGGTAAACAAAGACTGCATTCCTTTAAAAAGGTGTGCCAGAAACCAAAGACAGTTAGTGAAAGCTGAGAATGAAACTTGTTTAACTTCTATTTGTTCTTTATTACACTTCAGTCATCAACACAAGGAACATAATTTAACAGAAATCTTTGAACTTTCGAGCCATGTCACAACATGCCTGGAAAAGTTACATGAGAAACTATTTCTAAAGGCAATATTGATCTCTTGCTTAGCAGAGGAAACCACATACAAAAATGCAGGAATCATTCTTCTTATCAGCATTCACTAATTTCCCCATATGTAAATATTTTGAACATGCCTTGCCCTATAGCTTTGAAAGTATAATCAAGTCACCAGAAAACTGATTTACCAGGATCATGTTCTCTGGGACTGAACAGGTTTCTTTTAATAGGAACCTAACAGCACTATAACAGACACGTATTTGACACAGCATGACAAAATAACCATCCAAATGCACTACAGACACTGTTTAAAAAAACTGAATGATAAACGATTCACTTTTGTTCCATTCAAAACATTAGGAAGCTTCAAATACCTGATCATGGAAACATCAGCTACCCGTTTAAAATGCAACATCTTTTTAAAACACTGAATAGAGATTAGCACAGAAAAGCACACCATAATTTTACCATTAAATATTGCCTTTGTTCTCCAGTTCTAAGTCTTTTCAGGCAAATGTTCATACAGCTATCCGTAAGAGAAGCACCACACTGCAGTTTTACAAAACTAAATACATATACTAAATCTAAACATGTACATACCTGCATGACACCTGGAAGAATGGATGTTCTGGCTGAGAAACAGAGTTTGAAAATCCAGCTTTACTCCCCATTGTGTTCGTGTACTAGAATCACTTACATTTCTTTCATATTCCATACGTTAAAAGCAGAGTATTAAAACACCCAAATCCATCTGTACAGCATCATTCAGCATCGTTCAGCAGCCTACTAAAAAAAGCCAAGAGCACTCTGAGCTGGTCTTAAAATTCTGACCGCATATCTGATTGCTTCTTCCTCAACGGCAAAATTTCCCACTATCAACAGTCTTCTAAATACTATATACCACAAAATTTAGAAACATATGGTTGTATAAGCAAGGAACAAGCATCTTATTCCCAACTGCATATAAAATATTGTACTGTATTCTTCTTTCAAAGACAAGGCTTGGAATGCTGTAACGAGAACAAGGGAGAGAAAAAGAGCGAGAGACCTGGTATCTTAAACAGCAGCCTGGTTTGGCTGTCAGCCAGCAACCAGCAGAACTTATTGCCAATGCTGCAAATCCCTCCTATCAGCTAATGAAGATCAAGACTGCAGGTGAAACATGATTTTTATCTCTATGACAAGGATTCCCTTGGAAATACAAAGATATATGACCTTGAATTCTGTAAAGGAAATTAAAAACAGCAACGATTTAAACCAAATGGCACCGTTTGTATAATATTATCTACCATAGCTAATGTTTCTGCATATCATAGCTATGCAAGAATTCACTGGGTTGAAGTCTTAAAAAGCACATAGAAGGGTTTAATTAGCTGCTTTTATTTTTAGAAAATGGTCATAAATTCCTACTGATTTCTATAAAATCACATAGAAGCCATTTCAGAGGAAAGTAATCATATCTGGAACTAACAACAGAAAGTATGAACAATAGTAAATTCGTCTATTTCAACCTCTTCTGCATTATCCAATGCCAATAAAACTTTAACATCACATACATAACAGTCAAAGACACTACTATGAGCACTTACATTCTGAACTGGCAGCAGGCTAGCAAACTGAAAGCACAGCCATGCCTGAAAATAGTGCTGGATTTAAAATGCTAAGGAGGAATGCCATTCTAAAAAATTCCTTACAAGACTGTGAGGTCTATACCACAGTCGTGGGAGGTTTTAAATTAATGCAGATAATTGGTGTAGGTGACAGAGGGTGCTGTGCATAGTCAATTGAACAGCACTGTACGTGGAAACCTAGGATGTATTGAGTTCTCACACAAGAAGGGCTTGGCTGAAGACTGCAGGCAAGACAAGCGAAAAATTCTCATTTCCCACCTTGCTGGGAGCAGTGGGGGGAGGCGTTCTCCCACAATTTGTGACTGTAGGGGATGATGAGGGTGCCTGGGATCTTGGGAGCCAATCAGCACCTAGCTAGGCTCCTGAGGGGCAGAATTCAAAGTGGACCTGGGTGAGAACTTCTCCTATCCAGGTCCATTCAAGGGATGGTTTTAGGCTTTTTCTATGGACATCTGTTGGTTGCTGGTTACAGACAGGATGTGAATTTTCCTAAAGACAAATTGACTGGTTTTGCCTATGTCATAGCAATGTTGCAACTTTTGGGTGAAGAGGCATTGGGTTGGATCCTTAGTTGTGACAGGCAGGAAAAGGTCTCTGCTCACTTGGTCAAGATCATTCTCTGCTGGCACTGGGCGCCAGTCAGGCTGGCAAAAAATAATATCCCCCTTTCCCCTTTCTGACAGATGTCAGGGGGTTCAGGAACTTATCCAGGGTTGGGTTTCCTTGGAATGAAGGTCAACAGAAACTGTGGTGTCTTTAGGCACAGTTTAGTTTATTTACACATATGTACAACCAGGGATGTGCTCTATGGGGAGCTGGCTTCAGGCACAAGGCTCATTGGCAGACCAACTCTGTGTTACAAAGATTTCTGCAAATGTGACATGAAGACTAGCAAACTTAACCCTGCCCTGTGGGAATCCCTTGCAGACGACTGCAGTGCCTGGAGGAAGACAGTCAGATTATGCATCCATAGCAATGACCAGAGGAAGGATGACTGCTGATAGGAGCACAGAGAGAAGAAATGCCATGGGCATCTGCAGCAGCACAACCAAATGCATTCATCTCCCCCAGCTGCAACAAAACATGTCTCTCCTGTATTGGTCTCCACAGCCACAGCAACACTGCTCCTGTCCACCAGTTTGACTTCACCCTCAAAGGTGCATTGTCTCCAGAGACAGACAGATGACAACAACATACAACAGGAACCTAAAGAGTTCAAAACATTAATACAGTTACAGATCTTGCTTCCCCACTAGGTTTCCAGGTGATCCCCAGAGCCCAGCAGAGCAAATGTGTCTCTGTCTCTTTAGCTTCTGCCTGCTTTCTTGCTCAACTGACAAACACTAGCTATTGTCCTTCTAAGTGACAACCAGGTAAAGAGGGTGCCCACCCATTTGCCCAGAGGATACCATCACTTATTAGGACTCATTCAAACTTCTGCTTGCCCCATGCCTTGAGCAGTTTTGCCTTTGCCCTGTCACTTTCCCCTAGAAAACCTGCTCTTTAGCGCTAAATTGGAACAAATGGCAATCTGTGGCAAATATGGCTGCTGTTTGTTCCAATTCAATGCTAAACTGTGGATTGGGGGGGGGGCAAAAGGATGTGCGGGTGAACCCTAAGTAGTAGCTCTTGCAGCCCGGGGCATTCTTTTTGGATGCTGATCATGGTGCTTAACTGCTCAGCCCAACCGTCATTGCCTACACGAAGGGAATGATTTAGCAAGCTGACCAAAAAACCCCAAACCTATACCTACTCTGATCCATGATATCATATCAAAATTTTAAAGATGGCCTACAGCTCTTTTTGCCTGAGGCTGTTATTCAAAACATCTTGGTTAAAATGAATCTTCCTAAAGTATGACCAGAAAGCCAATTTTAGAAAAATTAAAGTGAGAACAAACATAGTAGCCTTTTTAAATCTTCAAGTTTTACTTAACAAATAAAACTTAGACTGTATGCATTGCAAGTGAACTCCCAGGGTATTCTTCCCTACCAATCTAAACAATATGAGTGAAATAATTTAAAATCATTTCACATTCCTACACATGCCAGCATTAATAACAGAAACTTAAACTGGGCAGATGAAACTAGGTTTCCAGACTGTCAACTGATGAGTCATGCCATCCATAAGAGTTGTAGATTAGACCTTTGACACTTTCCTTAAAGTTATTTCATCGCAGTACTATCTGTTGAGACACAATTAGAAAAGTTGAATATTGTATTTCATTAAAAAAATTTAAGTGTCTGAACTAAAGTACTGTAATGTCCTTTTAAGTGTTCAAAGTTTTTGTATCACTTTCAAGTGCTCAAAGTCTTTCATATGCATTATATAACTGTAATCCTTGCAACAACCCTGCAAGATAAACTAGTATTATTCTCCATATGCTGACTGCTGAGGGAAATTGGCTTATCCAAGCCCATATTGTGAGCACACAGGAAATAAAATATTCTATCCAAGGACTTCCTGATTAGTAGCTCAGTCTTTTAACCTCTTACTTCACCAGCACTGTCAATGTACTCTGAAAATTGTGTACTGTATAAAGTATGTAACCAACTTATACAACCAAAAACTGCTGTATTCATGCAGTCTCTGTTTGAAAATCCACCATGGTATAAGTCCACCATTTGCCTATTTAGCATTTGCTTTACAAGCAAAGTTGCTCAGATTCTGCTGTATTTAAGGCTCTAGTTTAAATGCTGAGATTGTCATAGAATTGAAGAGTTGGAAGCGACTCTGAGAGTCACCTAGTCTAAAACCCATGCAATGCAGGAATCTCAACTAAAAATTAAAAACCTCCAGTGAAGGAGAGTGTCTGCTCTACTATGGAACAGCTTTTACCATCAGAAAGGTGAGTCCAGCACCTTCTGAGGGAGTCCGGAGGACTTGAACTCACTTCTACCTGCTTATTTTGACTGGTTTCAGTTGGTCCACCATAAAGATATAGGGTACAATTTGAAGTCACACTAAGGCTTTCCCAAAGGAAAAATCTCCTTTCTCTCTCACCCCCATGCGTTCTGTTCTGAGAGTTCTTCCAACCAGATTAGGGGAGAGCATGAAGCGAGGAGAAGGGAAGTCCCATGCACTATGGGAACGCATTGTGCTGGCTTCTGATAACGTGATATCTTAGTTGAATGTAGCCTATAATATCAATCGTTTTCCTGTATTGGCAGGTTGAACTAGATGAGCTTTGCGATCCATTCCAACTGTATGATTTTGTGCAGTTGAAAGCAACTAGTAGATTCAGAAGAACCAACAGGATGCATTCCTCCTGATTAAGAAAATCCACAGGAGCACCAGGGCAGTTTCAGTTCCAACCTCAGTAAAAGTAATCAATATAACTGAAGAAGATCTGGAGTTCAGATGTCACAACATGTTCCATGATTCCTCCAAGTGGACTAAAGTTTGCTGGTGCTTCCATTTTTTTAAATGGGAAGCATGGCATCTTTCTAGTCCATAGGGGTCACCTGCTCTGTCATTTATTATTTTTACTATCCAGTAGCAGATCTGATTAGCCAAGATGGGCACTGATGGAAAAAAAACTAGTTGTGGATATCACATATCCAAAAATCTTGTCCACAGCTCCAGGTTGCACAAACTGAAAGATATCAAGAATCCAAACACACAAGGACTAGCGGAAACTTCAGTCACATCCAAATCCATAGCTGGAGTGAAAATGCCTTCCAAATCAGAATAGTTGCAAATGATCTAATCTGTAATGTGTGGAGCATATGGGACACAGCAGAGCAGAGGGTGTGTAAAGGGCTCCTAACCACATAGGACAGTTTCTGTGAATGGCACTACATTCACCCAATGGCAAAAGATCGACACCATACCATATTTGACATCGTAATTGCCACAGTCTATAGCCATGATCCGTTAGTTTTCATTATGAGCCTTCTATCACTGCCACAGTCTTCACTGTCCCCAAGCTCCTCAGAAAACAAAGGGGATCCTTGGGCTCTAGCCAGTAGAAAATTCTAAGAGTGATTGTGCCAAATGCTTAGGCCACTCTCCTTTTTCAGGAGGTAAACTAGGCTTTCTACAGTATTACCAGCTATGCCTGCAGAATAATGAATCCATCAGAGCCATCTAAGAAGCATAATAATCTTTCAGCATCCAAGGCAAACATTATTGATGGATACCCTCCCAATCACTGCAGAATTACTTTCATTTCATTTTCATCATATTCTTTATTAATCTTTATTAATCCAAAACATTTATTTTTATTTTTATTCCACTGCTTTGGGTTAAAACTCAATGTTAACTGATGAATCAGGTTCTGAGAGATCCTGGGATAATCTGAAGAAAGATTTGCTCTACTTCCTAAACTGCACCCAAAAAAATAGCTCCTAGACAGGATTTCCTGTACTTACCCAGAGCTGCGTTCTCACCTCCTCTCCTTATTTCTCTGCCTACCCTTCAAGGATCATTTTTCAGTTGTCTTTCCAACTTCTGAGCAGTCCATTCTCAGCACCAACCGATTGTATAATATAAGCACAAAAGTAATTTCTGCCACCTTAGCAGTTTGTTTAAACGCAGGTCTGGCTATGAGAACACAATTTGTTTCTGATAATTATTTTCAACTCTTTGACTATTCAGTTGTCTGATTATCCAGTTTTCCGATTATCTGATTACGCAATTCTCTGACTGTCCGATTGACTTGCTGACTTTCTGCCACAGGTGGTTGGAACTAAAGGTGGAGACAGTGGCGAAGCTGCATACTCTGGCACTGGGGGTGGAGAGCTGGTGGGGGCGTGGCTGGCACGCATCCCGGGGGCGTGGCGTGGCACCTGCAGGGGTGTGGCACCCGGCGCGGTGAGGGAGTGTACGGCGCGTGTCTGGGGGGCGACAGTGATGGTACCCCCCAATGGTCCCCCCGCCCACTCCATTCCTCCGCCAGTGGGTGGAGACAACATCAAAAACAGACTATTGATTATAGGAAGAATGAACAGGGTTTCAGGGGTCTTTCCCCGAGTAAAATCTGAGGTGATAATCACAAGTGGGAACACCCAACCCCAGACCAAATTGAAACAGCAAAGATGCATGGACTTAAAGGGAAAGTGTGGCTGAGTGGGGAACTCTGCATGTTTTCTGGAAAGGGTACTATCACAGGTTACACTTATTTCCTAGCCACTTCTATCTGCTTATAATCAGATCACTTCTGATCATTGACCTATTTGATTTCAGCACTTTGTTCTGTCTAGAATTCCTGAAACCTACCAAACTTTTTTGTTTGATTGATTCATTTGTGTTATTTTGAAAGGTTACTCTTGTGTTTTGTAATGTTCTTGATGAAAACCTGCATAAATCACATATCACAGAACCTCAAAAGCAAATATACCATCTTTGCAATACAGAAAATAGTCAACTATGTTTTGTTTCTGGCTGTAATTTTAGAAACTGATTTTGTGATTATGTTTGTTATTTGAAAGTAATGTATGTGTATCATGAGTGATTAGGATTCCTCTTATGGATTATTTTTGGCACACTTTGGTATCGCTGCTGGTTTGCTAAAGGTTTTATTTGTTAAAGTTAAGATTACATGTTATCATTGTGGTGTTTTATACTACTATTGGCAGAATGAATATCTTATTGTTATGCATAAGTGCAAAATTGGCAGTAGCAGCTGGTTGGGCGGAATTGACTTAGCTGGCTTCCCAATGTGGGGGGTGAGAGAGGGGCAGAGGGAAGTTGGCAGGGAGGGAGAGGTGTGATGCAGGTGCCCAATGGAGCCAATCTGTTGCCTCCTCACCTGTGCCTGCATTGCTTCAACCTCCCAGCCGATTTGCTCCCCCCTCTCTCAGTTACTAGCAGCTACTTCCATTTTGGGAAGCCAGGTAAACAGCACTGACCTGCTGGCTACTGTTGTTGTTGTTGTTTAGTCATGTCCGACTCTTTGTGACCCCATGGACTAGAGCACGCCAGGCACTCCTGTCTTCCACTGCCTCCCGCGGCTTGGTCAAACTCATGTTAGTAGCTTCGAGAACACTGTTCAACCATCTCGTCCTCTGTCATCCCCTTCTCAAATCTTTCCCAACACCAAGGTCTTTTCCAGGGAGTCTTCTCTTCCCGTGAGGTGACCGAAGTATTGGAGCCTCAGCTTCAGGATCTGTCCTTCCAGTGAGCACTCAGGGCTGATTTCCTTAAGAATGGATACGTTTGATCTTCTTGCAGTCCATGGGACTCTCAAGAGTCTCCTCCAGCACCATAATTCAAAAGCATCAATTATTCTGCGATCAGCCTTCTTTATGGTCCAGCTCTCACTTCCATACATCACTAGTGGGAAAACCATAGCTTTAACTATACAGACCTTGTCGGCAAGGTGATGTCTCTGCTTTTTAAGATGCTGTCTAGGTTTGCAATCGCTTTTCTCCCAAGAAGCAGGCGTCTTTTAATTTCATGTCACCATCTGCAGTGATCATGGAGCCCAAGAAAGTAAAATCTCTGGCTACTACTGTCCCCCCAAATAAGAGCTTTCTAAGCTTTAAGGCACCTTTTTCTTTATGACAGCTCCAATTATGTTGGTCCCAATCCACATCTCAGATCAGCTGGCATGCCAACCAACCAGCAGATTTCATACTAAGAAAAGACAGTAGGCTGTCATGGTTAACAGATCTGGGAGCAATTATTCAAAAATTAATGTGGATGTACAGAGATATGGGGGACGCAGGTGGCGCTGTGGGTTAAAGCCTCAGCGCCTAGGACTTGCCGATCGAAAGGTCGGCGGTTCGAATCCCTGCGGTGGGGTGCGCTCCCACTGCTCGGTCCCAGCGCCTGCCAACCTAGCAGTTCGAAAGCACCTCCGGGTGCAAGTAGATAAATAGGGACCGCTTACCAGCGGGAAGGTAAACGGCGTTTCCGTGTGCGGCTCTGGCTCGCCAGATGCAGCTTTGTCACGCTGGCCACGTGACCCGGAAGTGTCTCCGGACAGCGCTGGCCCCTGGCCTCTTAAGTGAGATGGGCGCACAACCCCAGAGTCTGTCAAGACTGGCCCGTACGGGCAGGGGTACCTTTACCTTTACCTTACAGAGATATGGAGATAGCAGCTATCAGCAGAGCTATTGTTTAGAAAGAAATGAGTGACTCTGCAGACATGGTGAACCAGGAACAGAGTTGAGGATGCCAAGGAATATAAATAAACAAACAAACAGAAATAGTGGTGGATCATAACCAGCTGGGAAGGAAAGTTAGGCCTGGCACTCACTCACTAACCAGATTGGCAAGTACCGTTTAATGTGTTTATTTTCATAATGTAGCATTAATACAGAATTGTCCTATCTTAGGAAATACAATGCCTTGTGTTCTTTTATAGATAAAACAAAAGCACTGTAGAGCAAGCAGATTTATACTAAGGCATATAAAAATTACCAAACCAGTTCTACATTCAGACCATAGAAGATTCTCATTCCCATGAGCCAAAATACAATGCATGTTGTGAAACTGTTCTTAAAATGTTTTCTATATTTTTAAGATTAATATTTCAGTCCTTATTCAATTTGAGACTTCCTATTCCTGAGGCTAAAAATGACCTTCAACCTACTCGTGTAGGTTGGAAACAAGCAACAGCAGTACTTCAAATATTTTATCAGGAATAGTTTAGATTGTTTGTGGAAGTGATAGTAAGTGAATGTCAGCAAGCATAGTTTCCTAAGCCTTAATAAGGAAAGCTAATTCTGGAAGCTCTCTCGTTATCAGTCCATTAAGTTCAGGAGCTGTTATAAGCTATTTCAGTTCCTTTACAACATTTCACTGAAGGCCTTTAACTTGGATTGAAAATGCAAAGGCTTGTTGACATCTGTTTATTAACATTTATAAAATGCTGAAACATTTCCATTGCAAACTAGTCTAAATACTGGTAGTATGCATGTTATTTTGTGGAAGACTAGTGTTGCTCTTATTTTAGCTTGTTCTAGACCTTAGAACCAAATCCTTTGAATTCAGAATTTCCCCAAGCTAGTTACTTATAATGCTGTCTACCTAGGTAGGGCCTTTTCTGGGCTCAGTTTGTAAGTAAATAAATAATAGTGAACATGATCAGAAGAAGAAAAAGAAAAGGCTTTCTGAACTGGCAAATAGCCAGAATATCCAAGAAACTTTGGCAGTCCAGGGATTTTTTGACAATGTTTAGTCTCCTAGTCTAAAAGACACTCTTCACACTTAGCCCCTGCAAGTCTATAGCTCAAGTGGCTTAAGTGCTGGCCTTTCCCATGTTATCAACATGTTTGCCATGCTGCTGATATTTCAGAAGCACTGCCTTTGCATACAGTTTACAAAAAGGTAATGAAACAACAGAATAGTTTAAAAACTTGGTCCAGGAGGGTCAGGTGCATAGCTAGCTACTCCAGCACCAGGAGCAGTGGGGCGGGGTAAGCCACGCATGGGGGCGGGGTGAGCTGTGCACAGGGGCGCCACACGGGGCACAGAGTCCGCCTGGCGGATGCAAGCCCCATGCTGCCGTTTCGGGCAGCGCAGGGCTCGAAGCCACCGCGTCACTCCCAGGAGAGATGTGTGGTTCGGACACACTGCTGGCCAGCCCCCTCTGTAAGCGCCGCCCCTGCCGTGTGCCATTTTGTCACCCCTCTCAAGGATGACACACGAAACGGGCTGCACCCCCCTTCCTACGCCCCTGAGGCTGCTTCGATCTGCTGCAAAGTTTGGCACAATATGAGAAAACTCATATGTTGAAATAGCTAAAGGGCTGTCACATGGAGGATGGAGCAAGCTTGTTTTTTTCCTACAAAGGCTAGGGCTAGTTCAAATTACAAGAAAGGAGGTTCTCACTAAACATTTCTGATGGTAAGAGCTGTTTGTCAGTAGAATAGACTCCCTTGGAAGGTGGCAAACTCTCCTTCGGAGGTTTTTCAGCAAAGGTTGGATGGCCATCTGTCATGGATGCCTTAGTTGAGATTCATGCATTGCAAGGGGTGGGACTAGATGACCCTTGAGGTCCCTTCCAACTCTACAATTCTATGATCTCCATTCAAGGGCACTAGTTGTTGTACATTACTAGTGCCAGGGCCTTTGTACAAATTTATTAAAGAAGAAAAGAAGTAGCAACAAGAAAACACGAAAGGCTGTTTTAGCAGACATTCTGTATAATCTACCAATAAGATGCTCAAATCAAATGGAAGGTACACTGGTGCAGGTGCTTTGCTAATGTTAATAACTCCTGTTCAGAATATATATTTGTCATGTAGCAGTTTTTCATGTGGGGACTATGCAATATTTGCTGACTGGTTTCATAAGTTATCACATGTTCATGCCCTTGGTTTAGAGGTTGAGTTAAAGGCAAATGTGTATTATGTGCATTTCCAACTCCAAGAGCCATACAAGGGCTGAAGAGGAAAAAATTCTCTTCTATTTAAATTACACTTTGTCTGTCAACAGGCACTGTTTTCTCATACCTTATCCTAACAGAAAAGAAGCACATCATTTCATAAATTTGAGATGAAATAACCACAGCGGGCTATTACGTACCTTTTTGGGATATTGCTGAAACTATAAAATGTGTTGCTGAAACTATAAAAATGCCTACATAGACATGGGTCAATAAATTTGGGTGCCTGGATTTTTGCACCATATTATATTACTAGAATTAATAGTACCATACTTTCTAACAGTGAAAGTGAACTTCCTTTTTGAAATTGCTCTTGGTAGCAAAGAAGGCAATCACTTTAACAGACACGAGCCACTTACTGGAGCTGCATAGCTTTTTTATTACCAGAACTGGTGAGGGAGGTTTGAGATAAACCAGGACTTCAGAATTCAGGAGACATTGTTTTGTAAGAGCATTAAATACTTTTCAGACAACATAACTATTCTTGAATTTAAAAAAATGGTATTAGCAAGCACATCTGAAGTATAGAATTGGATCAGACCACATATCCATTCATTAGAGTTTTATGTTTATCATCTTATGCCTGTCATTCTTGTTGTCCTGCTCCTCCTACAAGAGAAATCTCTAGTGACTTAATGGTGCAAGTAAACCTATTTGCTTTCTTATGTTACACAAGTCTTTCTTATTTTAATAAACAAGAGGTCTCATTTGGAAATTTTGTGATGTCACTGGTAGAATACATTTTATCTCATAATTTATTAATTACGTATACGCACCTCACTGCACTCATAACAAATGTAGAAATTCCAGCTCTGCGGGTGGGAGCTGATGGGAGCAGGTCAGAAAATGTTCATAAACCCTGATTTAAACAAATCAAGCGGGATCAGAGGGTTTTGGTTATGGTTTTTAAAGAAAAAGACAAATTTAACTTTCTAAAGCAGGCTTTCACCAAAATATAAAAGATGCCTCTCTAAGAACTATAATTCCTGACATCAGGTAGCAAAAGCAACCACACCAGATGCACACACAATCAGGTTGTAACAGGCTCTAAATTCCAATGGCTATATTTTTGCAATGTTATGTGCACAAAGCAGTAGTCAACTCAGCATAGTTTTACATTTAGCTCTCAATTTGAAAAATCTCAGTAACCTATTGAGTTTGTAACCTATGCATTGATATGCTTCCATCTACATTGTCAACAAAAATTATTCATGTGATTCATATGATTTTAGGTGCTTTTAATATTGCTGATAAGAAATTATGTTGAAAGCCAAACAAACTTCTGTTTTTTAAAGCAGTCTTGTTTCCCCGACCCCCCAGTGCATTCCTCTGATCTATAGATAGTGATTTATGAGACTGTAAAGACAGCTACAAAATAATGAAAAATCACTTTATCTCCCATTCCCATCCTCAGGCTTTTATGAACCAAATGAAATTGACACGTCATTCATGAATAATGTGCAAGACAATTGGTTTAAGACAATTACTTTCCTAATCTGACAGGTAAGCAAGATAGATTGGAACTAACTCTGAATCCTGAAAGGAGTCAGATTTCCTACACTGATTAATGGTATGTAATATAATTGTGTTTCCAGGAAACGAATATTGTTTAGACTTATCCAATACAAAACATAGGTTTTATATACTGATCCTTAGAAAACCAAACAGCAATATGGAAGCATAAAGCCCACTGGACTTGGACACAGTGCTTGCGTTCAGACATAACACTAAACCATGGGCGCCAACACTAAAGGGCCCATACACATTTGCCCCTCCCAAAATAATGTTTAGGGAGTGTCCCCCCAAAAAACTGACCATATCAAGCCACCCCAGCCTCCTTTTCCACTGCTGCCGCATGAGAGTGCAGATAAGGCACCCGATCAAGCACCCACCTCCCTCTCCCAGGGCACCCTCCATCCTCGCCTCCCGCTGTCTGCTGGCTTGTGGCCAGGGAAAGGAGGGGGGTGCGCAGGCTGGGTCTGCCATTGTGCCCTCGTGAGCCCCCCAGCTCAGCCTCTTAGTGCCGGCCCCAATGTGAGCAGCACTGCCTCCCATGCTTGGAGCCTGGCTGCCCATGCCTCCGATGTGCCAAGTGGAAGAGGAAGGTGGGGCAGCCTCCGCTGAGCCAAGGGAGGCCTCACCCTGGGCTGCATTCATGTGGCTTTAGCCTTCCTCCTCCTGTCCTTCTGACAACCTTCTGGTGGGGGTGGAGCAGCCCCCCGAATAGTTGTTTTCAAGTTGGTGCCTACATAAATGAGCCTTAAAGTTGTGCATCCTGGGTTCATATAGTTCTAAGAGATAAGGAAGGATTATAACAGGAATCCAGTGGGTCTTAGTTCTTAGTAGACATGTATAGGATTGTATTGCCATATCCCAAAATGTGTACCGAGACTCTTCCAGTGGGATGATTTGCAATCATGTGATTAGAGAACAATGAACAAAGCTGATATGACATTAGTTCAAAACTATAATACAGGACGTGTCACCTTCATTTTTGTTTCTGCCACCCATTCTAAACATGAAATTGGTAATTTAGCCCAATAGTCAGATCTGTTTGAATCATTTTCATTACCTGATGTAATTCTGCTCCATATCTTTGAGAATAATCTGTTTTTTAAAAACCCTCCAAGGTGCATATACCCCTTGCACTGTGAATTGTTGAATATTTAATATGTGATTGCTACTGTTCATCCACACTTATAACTACCATTTCTGATTATAATTAATATTATAACCAGGTATCCAACTAAACACTATTATTTTATTCATAATGCTATAACTGATAGTCTAGAAGCCACTTAAAAATGAATATAAAAATATGGAATTCTGTTTTAACATTTTGGATTTGGAGCTAATGTGCCACCATTGTACAAAGAAATAGACTTTCAAATAATAGGCCGGAGGTATTTGTTTATTTTAAATCAGTGTCAATATTCAATTGTAGAGGAAAAAGTAATAATTGATGATGTACAGCAAATGAATTAAGAATACCTGCTGCAGAAACTAATTCATTTCCAAAACAAAAAGGCTTTTATTACACTTAAAATAGGATTTAAAATACAATATATTGAAGGGGAACACTTATTAAATTACATAAGCATATATACCCTTCTCATTGCTAGGTTTCCAGTTTAGTTGCATAATCTAAAAGAGACAAAGCAGACAAGATCCCAAGATAGCAACCCAAAATCAAGACATGTTTTATAAGGCTAAAAGAATCCTGAACTTTCCATATGGAGAGATTAAGAAGTCCAAATAAGATTTAAGAGGTTTAACTTTAAAGAGGAACAAATTAAAAATGTGAATACAGAAAGATGAGGCAGATGGTAGAATTACATTCTATATCAATGTGCAGTGATAGAGCATTATTGGAATAATTAGCTCAGCACTGTTTCGGAAAATATGAAACATTCATATGAGTAACAGCCTCAAAGTACCCTAAGAAATAAATTATTTTATTTAAATCTGTTAAGACTGCATAGCAAAACTGAAAATAATATTTGAACCTCAACTGTACTTGGCGTTGACAAAACTAAAGCAATTAATGAAGAGGCTATTTCTCCCCACGGAAAACTTTTCAAGCAAATAATTGCTCAAGAACTTTGTGAAGAGATACCATTGCATAAGAGAGCTGTAAAATATAAACTCCTGAATGTCTGAATCAACTGACTAATTTAAAACCAAGAATCTGTATACAATTATGAATAAGGCAGCATATGTCTGATCTACATGAGTCATGAAAAGCATTTTCTTTCAGGTCAAATACATATTAGTATTGAGAATTAAGGTTTATTGACAAAATTACCATTGTAATCATGCTATCAACCCTACTATTAACAAAGATGGCAGCCCTCTTCCCAGGAATCACTCATAGCCCTATGTAGCAGAGATGATTGCTTTGTGTACACCACGGTTTCCCTGCAACAAACAGTCATTATGGGTGGCAAGTATTATACCAGGAATGGCCAAACTTGGCCCTCCAGATGTTTTGGGACTACAAATCCCATTATCCCTACCTAACAGGACCAGTGGTCAGGGATGGTGGGAATTGTAGTCCTAAAACATCTGGAGGGCCAACGTTGGCCTTGCCTGTATTATACGTACTTCCATATCGCTTCCCTCCTCTCCTGCATTAAGAACCCTCTACTCCCAACTGCAAGACGGGAGAACTAAAAGGAAACTGGCCTCTGTCATTAGTCAGGGCACTGAGCACCACTGGGAAGCTGCACTTCCTGCTTCTCAGGAAGAACCTCTGCATGTCCCCATACTGTACCAGACCCTCCAACTGTCCCTATTTTTCAGGGACGTCCATGATTTAGAGAAGCCATCCCGGCTTCTGATTTGACCCCAGAATGTCCCACTTTTCCTCCTATTTTCATTGGAGAAATGTTGGAGGGTATGGTAGGATGTCCCTATTTTCATTCCACTGCAATGGAAGCTTCAGCTTCAGGCAGGTGGTGGAAAGCTACCATCTGAGTTAGCTGGCAGAAAGCCCAAAACTGTGTGTTTGGGGCAGGACACTGACAGCTTTGGTTCTGTTGGATCCAGATCTCCAGAGATCTCCATAGTGGCCTAATCCCTGAGCTCCTCAACCATATCAGCCTGCAGCTTGGAAAGGGAAAAAGAAAGAAAAAATGTCTCCATCTTCCACCCTGGTGGATGTGAACTGGCAGAGTTTGGAAAACTGTAGCAAATCCACCTCTCTAGATTTCTTTGTCCATCATTTCTGAAGTTCTTTGCAGCTTTAAAATAAAGAATCTGGATGGCTATATAAAACTAAGGTTGAATCTATAAATGCTGGAGAATGCAGTCGCAGAACGGACTCTATTATTTCACTGTTAAAGGAAAGGACGCACATATCCGAATGCTCCCCTGTATTAAAAAAAAGAAATCTGCAAAGAGAGCAGCACAGCAGAGAGAACCATCTTGATCTGAAGTCAACTTTTGCTACAGACATATAACATGAACTCTACCATTTTTTTATTCCTGGAAGACCTTCAATCTTTAAAAAATTGGATTGCTGGTACACTAGGGGTTGGCAAATTGCCTTCCTTGAAATGATATCTCATAAACTGGAAGTAACTAAAGTACAGAGCTCCAAAGGCCTCCCTCCCCCATACGTCCTATGTCACCAGTATATGCAAATACCTGGCTCATCTAAGACTTTATAGAACCTTTAACTGCAATAATGATGGAACTCACAGGTGAAGAATACCTTGGTCCTTCCAGGTTGTGATGCTTTATAGTTCACATTTTTTTTATTCTTTGTTTTCTTTCTTTTCTATGTTTGTACTTTTAAACAAATCAATAAAAATACTAAAAATGAAATGATAGAAAGTTCTGTTTAAAAGGCCAAGTTCTGAAAATAATTAAGTTAATGATATTTTATATATCTCCTCACGATGGCAGCATAAACCATTCTGAATTTAAATTGGCAGCATAATCCTTTCTATCCTGCTGTTTTAAGTATTAAAGTTATCTGTAACATTGTTTGTGACTGACAGTTGTAAGTTTTAGGCAACAGTATTAACCATTTTCCAACAGCAGCTTAATATACTGGGTATTAAACAGAATTCAGTAGCGAACAAGCGTGGCAGATGTCAAGTATGTCACAGTCCTGACTTCAAAAAAGTCAAAGTTTCAATAGACTAAACAGCACATAGTCCTTTATTTTTATTTTACTAAGTTAATTTTTTTCATAACAGAGCAAGCTCCAAAATGATTAAAGGAAGGAGTAATATAGAATACTGAAGCTAAGGTAAGTTATTTCTGCCCTCTTTTAAAAGTGAAAGTGAAGCTGCAACTACTGCATACATAAGATAGGGAGGGAGGACTATGACATTTATAAAGCTGGTGGAATAAAAAGGAGAGCAAACTTTTTTCTCCGTTAAAGAATGTAGTGAATGATGTAATCAAGAAAGCTATATAGGAGGAGTTCAGTGGTTAATTATGATAAGTAGAGAACTTAACTTTTTTAAAAAAAAATCATTAACACTTTGAAACCAAACATGGGAAAGGCCATTAGTATATGTTGGTACTAGATATAGGAAAAGCTCTGACATTTCTCTAAAAAGCAATTCTATCAGCATGATACCTTTCATAACTGACAAAGAATGAGAATACAGAAAGCTGACTACCATGAATAGATACTTGGCAACATCTTCAAAATACTTTGATCCAAATCAGATATACTGTGGTTAATCTTAACTATGGTTTGGTTGAAACAAGCCAACTTTAACCCATGGCTTATAGTGTTGCTTGTTTCAAACAATTCATAGCTAGGATTAGCCACAGGTTTAGGGTTCAGACATAAAATGAAATTGTGCTTAATCAAAAAGCTTTCAGTTTCCTTTTCGTGGCCACACAAGAGAAAGAATGGAGATGGAAAAGTGCATGAGCCCAGAACTCATCATCTAGGCTTACTCCCATCACAACAAAACATGAGTGTCATCATCAAGGAAGAAGACAGAGATCAAATGGCAATCATGACTGGCAACATGTATTGATAGTCATCATGTATCTTACCCAGCAAAATATAAAAAGTGATAACTGATATTAAACTGTAATAAGACCTGATAAGGAGTAATAATATTCAAGAGATAATAGGTAACAGTTTGAAGATGGTTTTACTTTGTAGTTTTTCAGACACACTGTGTCAATATCTAGCACTGTGTCTAACTTGATAAATTCACTTAATTTTTCTTTTAAATTTTCAAGATGGTATCTGAAAATAATTTCAAAATATTCAATCCCTATAATTACATCCTGAGATGTTCAAAACGGCATTCCATTTGCAGATGTGTTGCAACTGCACAGAGATCTGAAAAGCATTTGTGGAAGGTTTTCTTGTCATTTAAATGTTTCCTTAGTTACTTTGTTTAATGTTAGCAATTCTAGCTATGCTACTTCAGAGTAAGGGCCAAGGTCCACTGTTAAAACAGTTATCTGACAATGATTCATGAATACAGGGATACTTTCCCTGCAATATTTGTGTTTTGTGTTTATTCATTCCAGTCACTGATACTGTAGTCCAGCAGGAACTCAAATTCTAGATCTGATTCTCCCTGCAATGCTACTCCACATGTAAAAATGCAAAGTCCATTTAATCTTATCAAATCATTAACTGTGATTTAGAAGAGCCACCACCAGCAGATAAATAAACTATACCTCCTTGGTAATATTTCAACTATAGGTGTAATAAATGCTTCAACACTCTCATTACACATGCCAGCTCAAATGTCTGGAAACTGCTGGCATTAATAGCACAGCAGTTTTGAAGCTTTGTCGAAACAATTTTTAGAGCCTCCCTATAGGGACTGTAACATTTAAATCAGCCATAAGATACATCAAATTCAAAATTCAACCCCACAGCTTCTGACTAACCTGAATTGTTTCAGAAACGATTTCCTACACAATCACCAAAAACATGTTTTTTGGCAGAAAGCACACAATATAAATGTGTTTTTAATATTTTTTATTCAGCAAAATGTATATACCATTTGATTGTAATAAAACCATGAAATTGTTTGCAATAATAATAATTCAATTAGTACTTCACTGAAAGAAGCCCAACTTATCTCTTAACACCAGTGCTTTTTCCTGGGGAAAACCCCTAAACATTTTGTGAATCTAAGTTTGGCCTCACTGAGGGGCAGTATTTCAATAGGAGTAGGAAAATGAAAGTACTCCTAAACATTTTTTTAGAAAAAAGCACTGCTAATGGAACTGCTGTGGCCACAGAAGCTGGTTGAAATATTTGTAAAATATTTTTTAGCAAACCTGAGCCAGTTCATATTCCATCTACTCCTCAAAAACTGTGTGGTCAGCTGTCTCTTATGGTATTTATCTCCCCTCCTCTCTGTTTGATTTCCCCCCGTTTTTTGCAATAAAAAAAATATTTTCCAAAATAATAAAACTTTTAACAATAGCAACTGGGTAAGAGTCTAGTTATACAATACAATCTACACACACGAATTACATTGAGTTTGTAATGTCATTTCAAGCACATTCTTAAGACATTAATGGTAATATAGCCTATCCACAGACAAACTGAAATGTTGGTGGGAGAGAATTGTTATCGTCTTTCCTTACAACACCTTTTGCTACCCTTCCAAACCCAGTTAGTTGCTCTGAGATAGTCACATCCCAAATGTTGTTGAACCATACCTTGACGGGGTAGCTCAGCCTAAGATTTCCAAAAGTACACTATTACCAAACATGCAGCCATAGTAGAAAGAAAACTAAATCTATATGTTGAATAGCAAGGTCAGAATCTACGTTTAATGAAAACACCTGAAGACTGTAGTGATTGCTCTCAAATTATAGCAATTATTATAACATATAAAGGAACAGAAACAAGTACACAAACTTCACCCATTTTATTTGGCATAAGCTTTTGTGGACCTCAGACCAATCCACCAAAGAACTCAAACTCAAGCATATATGTAGTTTTCAGTCAATAATAATTTAAAAATCCAAATAACATCCACGAGAACGGAACAGTGTGCCTGTAAACATGATTTTTGACTCTCACTTTATTACCATTTATGAAAAACTGCATAGGAATTGTGAATTGCATTCTAAGCACTAGGCAGATTTGTTTTAAAAAATTACAAACACATTATACTTCAAAACCAGTAACAAATCAATTTAATGGAACTGAACTAGCTCATTGTTTACATTCCATTGTCTTGATTAGAAGGGTGATTAGGCAGTGAAAGTCCACACTTGGCTGAAATCTAATCTAATCTGTGGTTTCAGAACTGAAAGCACAATTTCACTGTCAGTAAACTGCTCCTTTGCCTGATTCTGCACTCTCAAAGACACTTCCCACAAGTCATTTGACTACATGGATATTCTCTTCACATAGAGAAAACAGGTTGTGTGAAGCAGCCCTTAGCTAGCTTAATTTTTGTCTATGCTTCTACATATATGTGACAGGATAGGACAGGAGCAGTCTAATGCGAAGCACACCACTATTAACAAGTACCATGAACCAGTGCTAAATTGACAGAACTTTTCATCACAGGAACCTTAGTAGGTAACAGTATACTTAAATAATCAACAGAAATAGAGCCAGTGTGGCATAATTAGGAGTGTAGCATGGGGAGGATTGCCGGACGGAGGTGCCAGGTGGGATATAGCCCTGGAAGCATGATTTTGAGGGAGTGCCAACCACGCACCCCCCACCCGGGGATCCCCGTCCCACTCTGCCTGCTGCCAGGGTCTCTGGGCCCCGGAGCCCAGCCTGGCCTTGCTGCCATGTCCCTGGCCCCTCACTTAATGGCCACCCAGGGATGCACTTACCAAGGGTAGAATTGGCCAGTTGGGCTTCCCCCTGTGTGGGCAAGCGGCGTAGTGTGGCCCCATGAATTATCCATGCCTTGTGCCCACCCAGCAGCATCACTGGCAAGTGCAGGGTGGGTTTTTTTCACCCAGTATGTCCCAACCCCCAGTCCCGACCAGCATGTATGCATGTATGCCCTGGGTGCCAGCAAAGGACACGTCACTGGGCATGATTAGAAAGATGGACTAGGACCTGGGAGAGCAGAGTTCAAATCCCCACTCAGCTGTACAGTTCATTGAATGACCTTGGGCCACTCATCATCTCCTTATTAAGTCTCTCTCTCTCTCTATATATATATATGCCCTATAATATACAGAGTGGTATAGAAATTTATATGCTTAAAATTCTACAAGGCAGGCTTAAGCAGTATGTGGACCGAGAACTCCCAGAAGTGCAACCTGGATTTCGAAGGGGCAGAGGAACCAGAGACCAAATTGCAAACATGTGATGGATTATGGAGAAAGCTAGAGAGTTCCAGAAAGACGTCTACTTCTGCTTCATTGACTATGCAAAAGCCTTTGACTGTGTCGACCACAGCAAACTATGGCAACTTCTTAAAGAAATGGGAGTGCCTGATCACCTCATCTGTCTGCTGAGAAATCTCTATGTGGGACAAGAAGCTACAGTTAGAACTGGATATGGAACAACTGATTGGTTCAAAATTGGGAAAGGAGTACGGCAAGGCTGTATATTGTCTCCCTGCTTATTTAACTTATATGCAGAATTCATCATGTGAAAGGCTGGGCTGGATGAATCCCAAGCCGGAATTAAGATCGCTGGAAGAAATACCAACAACCTCAGATATGCAGATGACACAACCTTGATGGCAGAAAGTGAGGAGGAATTAAAGAACCTTTTAATGAGGGTGAAAAAGGAGAGCGCAAAATATGGTCTGAAGCTCAACATCAAAAAAACGAAGATCATGGCCACTGGTCCCATCACCTCCTGGCAAATAGAAGGGGAAGAAATGGAGGCAGTGAGAGATTTTACTTTCTTGGGCTCCATGATCACTGCAGATGGTGACAGCAGCCAGGAAATTAAAAGACGCCTGCTCCTTGGGAGAAAGGCGATGGCAAACCTAGATAGCGTCTTAAAAAGCAGAGACATCACCTTGCCAACAAAGGTCCATATAGTTAAAGCCATGGTTTTCCCAGTAGTGATGTATGGAAGTGAGAGCTGGACCATAAAGAAGGCTGATCGCTGAAGAATAGATGATTTTGAATTATGGTGCTGGAGGAGACTCTTGAGAGTCCCATGGACTGCAAGAAGATCAAACCTATCCATTCTTAAGGAAATCAGCCCTGAGTGCTCACTGGAAGGACAGATCGTGAAGCTGAGGCTCCAATACTTTGGCCACCTCATGAGAAGAGAAGACTCCCTGGAAAAGACCCTGGTGTTGGGAAAGATAGAGGGCATAAGGAGAAGGGGACGACAGAGGACGAGATGGTTGGACAGTGTTCTCAAAGCTACAAACATGAGTCTGACCAAACTGCAGGAGGCAGTGGAAGACAGGAGTGCCTGGCGTGCTCTGGTCCATGGGGTCACGAAGATTCGGACACGACTAAACGACTAAACAACAACAACATAGAAATTTAATTTAAAAAATAATATCCTTCTGTGTTTGTGTGTGTGTGTGTTCTTCTAATGAGCTTTATGTCATATCTTTCTAAAGAACATTTAGAATGGAATGTTGTTATGTAACTTGTGTTGCTTCCAAACTTTACAACAATATACTGTTTGCCCACTCACAAGAAAAACTTTCAAAATATTCATCTCACTGTTATACTGAAATATGATGGGAAGACTTTGATTCAAAACTTTGATTTAAATGTCACCAGTGATAATCACATGAAACAGAATGTGACGTTCCATGTTGAATTCACATCTTCCCACTAACAGTAAGTTTGAATACTTGCTCTATTTCTTATTTACAAAAAGAAAAGTAATCTGCCAAGAAAAGGCTCATGAGAAAAGCAATCCCACACATACTGCATCAATCTATTTCCAAATTAAAGATTGTTTTTCTAAAAATTCCCTGACAGAAGAGTTCCAAAAAGTACTCTCAATTCTGGGACTAGAGAGCTGTAGTGCTGTATACTCTGGACCCCTCCATCAGCTAAGGGACTAAGGGCTCCTGTGCTATCTAGCACAATGGTTGTGTATGCTATGTGGACTGGCATTATTTCAGATATGTTTAGTAGTAGTATATCTGCAAAATATTATGGGAGCAATTCAATATAGCACTAAGAATATTGCCCTCTCAGCACAAGCATTTCTGCGTGCCTGATGGAATGACCTCTCCACTCTCCTCCCTCTGCAGCGCTCTGGGAGTTCTCCCAAACCCTCTGAGATGATTTGGAGGGGAGGGTGAAAGAGAAGGGAAAAGCCCCATCCAAAGTCCTTGCACAGACTTCCACTTGTGGGACACCAGGAGACTACTATTACCTTTCAAATATTCTTTCCAAGGTTATTGGAAAAGGGCCTCCTCGGTAGTGGCACCTGCCCTGTGGAATGCCCCCCCCCATCAGATGTCAAGGAAATAAACAATTCCGATGTTTTACAATTTTTTATATGTGCTGTAAGCCGCCCAGAGTGACTGGGGAAACCCAGCCAGATGGGTGCAGTATAAATAATAAAATTATTATTAGTAGTAGTAGTAGTAGTAGTAGTAGTATTTAATAAAGTTTACAATCAGAGGTGTACCTAGGGATTGATGAAACTGGACTGCACTAGGGGCACAGGCCCGGGGGAGTGGGACACAAAAAACACCTATCAGGGATTGTATGATATATACGTGTGGCAACGTGATGCCAGTAACATGGTGAGATCAAATGTGAGAGAACCTTTCTATCCTTCTTGCACAACAGCACAAAGGTTTGTGGTAAAGTAATTTTATTCAGAGGATGGGGGTTGCCAATACAGCTCCTTGCCAAGGGTGCAAGGGATCCTAGATGTGTCTCTATTTACAATATACATTAGTGGTCTAATACAAAATAAAAAGGAAGCTCACACTTTTTAGAACTCTACTCTCTACATAGATTAGCAAATACATTATCAACTCTGCTGTGATAATTAAGTCTATGTTTAAACTTAGAAAAAGACAAGAAGATTAAGGCTGGTAGATTAAATCAATTTAATCAGTAGACTAATCACTAGGACAGATGTTAATCAATATGGATATATTTTAATTCACAGACTGAAGATAGAATGGCAAAAACTATTGTGATACATTATGATTTTGCAAAGTGCAAAATCCAGCATTACACAAGTGGCTTCCACTCATGCAACAGGACTCCCCCCCCTTGCCCCCACTGATTATGCTGTAGAGTACATATCACTTATGCAGAGACTACATTTGTATTTACTTCCTTTAAAAGCGTAAGTCAGAATAATAAAATCAGAATAAAACACAACAATAAACTCTGCCAAAACAAATACATGCCAATAAAGCATGGTAATAAAGATTAGATGAAACTTTGGCCTGATCCAGCAGGGCTCTTCAAATGGTTTGAGGAGAAATTCATCACTCCAAATATGGAGATTAGATAGACCCTAACTGATTTATCAAAAAGAAAATTACATTTTCGGCTTCCGGCAAAGTGTATCTCTCCACCACGTATAAAAGGTTTGCTATAAGGGGGAGAGTAGGGAATATGTTACACCATTTTGAATTCATTGAGGGCACACCATTCCTCATTAAAGCATTCTAGAGCACTAAAGCTTCAACAGAGCTTCCATTGTATTAATCTAAATACATTGCATACCAACTTGTAAATGAGAAACAAGTCATCATAAGGCTGGTATGTAAAGCTTTGTCTTCAATTAATTATACCAACCCACTGCTGTGGGTCTGTGTTGAAAACAATAGGTTTAACAGTGCACACCTTTATATGCCCACTCAAAAGTAAGTTCCACTGTGTTCAATAGCATTTCCTCCTAGTGGGTAGAAAACTGCTGCCTAAGTTTTGTAGAGAATCTCCAAAAAAATATTTTCTGGTCACGAATTTGATGTGTTTAACATAATTAGGCATATGATAAACAAGGCAACTGCACAATGCACAGGCTTGCACCAGTTATTTAGCTGGAGAATTACATGAAAAACAGGTGGTCTTAATGGCCTTCATCTTTTTTATGTGGTTTAGAGCCACTGAACAAAATCAACTATTTTTAGGAGAGGTAACAAATTTAGAATTGGATGTAAAGAACTGTGAAACAAAGGAAAATAAATTATTGTACTCATCCACAAATGCTTGTATAAGACTGTGGCATGGTTCACATATCATCGTAAGCCACATTTAAAAATAAACTATGGTTAAATGAACAGCGTGCTTTATGCTGCTCAATCATGCCTGCTTTGCTCCTCCAGTGCTCATTCCTGTCTCCAGCCAGGAGGAAACAAACCAGAGTGTTGGGTTACTGTCACATGCAAACCAGTCCTTGTTTCTCTCTAAACAAACCACAAGTGGAAGCCAAGGTTTGTTCTTCACTTACCACACAAGATTCATTTGAGGGAAACAAACCACAAGTGCTGGATTGCATGAAATACCAAGCCAGCACCATGACTCATTTCCTCTCCTGTACAGCACAGGGAGGAAAGGGCAGGTGTCAATGAACAATGTACATGGATACATTTTTCATTGGTGAAAAGCCATGGTCTACTTACATACGAGCCACTGTGAGAGCTCACATAGTGCTATAACAGAAGTTCTATTGAAGTCCTCATACACCCGCTTACACAAACAAATGAACCTCTTTGGAATATGGGTTCCACATTTCGACCCAACCAAGGATCAATAAGACAAACAACGAAATAAATGCAAGGGATATGAATAGATTCTTCATCTTAGTAGAGGAACTTTAAAATCTTACAGTAACACTGTCCTTTTACATTGTTCTACTTTAATATAGTTTTGTGGCCTTCAAGGAAGAAGTTTATTACCAACCAACATAATTTGTTCAACAGAACAAATTAGTAGGCTCCCTTCTACAATTGAAGTTTATTATTCTCTTAGTATCTTGTTATTGTCCTAAAAAAGGACACAGTACAGTACCAAAAAGTTGGGAATATTTTTTCCTTCTACAAAACTTTTATTTCAAACCAAATTAAAATATTAGGACAGAAATCAAGAGTGCAAATACAAATGAAAAATTTGGTAGCGAGCTTCAGATGTGTTGGTATGTGTGTATGCATGGAGCATTAAATGAAGTCTACACAACACACTGTATAGCAAGTTACCATGCTAAGCAAACAATCTAAAATGCACAGAAGATGAAATGGAAGCCACTGTAAAATGTATGGTGAAATAACCAAAATAGCATAAATTCAAATGCAATAATCAGAACACCCGTATCGGAGGAGGGTACATCAAGGTACATGAATTTCTACCAGTGCAACTGATGCTTAGCAACAACAGCCTATGGCCCAGTTCACATGTCATGGTAAGCCATGATTAATTGCTTGCTGTGAATTAAGAAACCTTGGCTTCATTATCTCAAATTCATATGTAAAATGTAGCTAAGTTTCATGGCTTGTTGTTTATGCTCAAACCAGAGGAGGAGTGAAATGGGAACCATTGAGCAACATCCACCAGCATGCTGCTTATTCACAATAAACCCTTGACCAAATTTTGCAGTGATATGCAAACTGGCCTACTTTCTCACTATGACAAATTCTGAATTGCTGTATCATTTGTATAAGAAGTTCCATCCTAGAATGAAAGGGGGAGGACAGCAAGAGAAGCTTATAATTTCAGAAGAGATCAGTCTGCAGAAAAGTGGCAATTTTACCAAGCATTGTTTGAAAACAAAGAGGTAGCTGGATGACTCTTCCTAGCAGCTATTTTAACATTCTGAATACATCCACAATGTTAGAAAACACAGTATTCCAAACATCAGATTCCCCAGTGAAATCTTTCAGATTTAGAGAGGCATAAGAATGACACATCAGAAGTACTTTATCCCTGTAGAATTCCAAAACATTCCACGACATCTTTAATGAACAGAAAGCACTGCATTGTGTGTTATTCTGTCTAATAATATTGTTTTTAACAATACAAAAGACTGCATTGACCTATGACCTGAGACCAGGGTTCAAATCCCCACTCAGCCATGAAGCTTAATGGGTAACCTTGGGCCAGTTACCATCTCTTAGCTTAACCCATTTCACAGGGTTGTTGTGAGGATGAAATGGGGAAGAGAACCATGTGAACCACCTTGAGCTCCTTGGAAGAAAATGGTGGTATATAAATGTAATAAATAATAAACATAAGTTAAAATTGAGTGTGTACAATAAATCCTTCAGGAAGATTTGAGGGGAATGGATAGGTTTAGAAAATCCACATTTCCCCTGATATGTCCCCTGCTCACTTTATAAGCATTGTTTTTAGTGCATCTTTCATTTAAAAGGGGAGAGATAGTAATACCGACTTTTCGAGAGAGATACCGGTATCATTTTAAAATATTATCCAACAAAAGCATTACTATGCTATTCATGTTTACTGAAAGTGTAAATGCAAGCCTGTACCATCTATGCACAAGAGAGAGCTATTACTAGACTTGAAGTTACTCTGAGGTTTGCAGATGCTCAAAACATCTTTTTTTAAAAAAAAAATCCTGCTTGTCTCTAGCATTTTTTTTTTTTTGGTTTTATCCTGCTATGGCTGTATGCTAATGCAATAAAGGTTTGATTGATTTAAAAATCCAAAAAAGGGCCCCCTAAAATATCCCCATAAAAACTCAGTTGCAAAGAATGTTGTGAGACTGAGGGGAAAACAGACAACCAGATGGGATAGGAAATATAACAGAGCGGCTAGACACAGATGTATAAGCTGATCACTTTCTAGTTCACACTGAAAAGCTGTTTTAAAATTTATCCAGAGTTTAATGAGAGCTGCCTACTGAAATCAATGGAGAAATCCAAGATTTTAATATATCTGGGACTGCACACTAGTTGGTCTATTATTAGTGGACCACCAGCTGTAACAACAACAACAACAACAACAACAACAACAACAACATGATGGAGTTGGGGAAACAAAATGGGGGACACAAAATAGATGAACATAAAAAGCAACTGACTGTTGGTAGAGGCAGAAAAACCAGGGGAAGGGGGTCATAGTGGCTGAAACCCTGAACAGAAACACTCTCTTGGCAATCATTTTGTTTCAGTGCCACACTTCTAGCATTTCAGTTATGTAAAAATACAGTATATGTGACAGTGTGGAGTATACTGTCATGGTGAATGCTTTTAAGTTTCCCATAGGCCACTGCTAGAATATGGACCCTCAACCTAATCCAGTAAGGCTCTTCTCATGCTCTTCTTATCGCTTCTTTTATGGTAGGACTCTACACGTTATGCATCCAGTAATAATTGCCTTTTCCTCCATACCATTGTTTTGAAGTATGAGGAGTTGAAGTTCATACAAAATTGCTTAAGAACAGGAATTGGAAACGTGTAGCCCTCCAGATGTTATTGAATGCCAATCCCCATCAACCTCAGCCAGATGACAAGTGGTCAGGAATAAGTTGAGTTCTAGTTCAGTAAAATCTAGAGGGCCACTTGTTCCCCATCCCTGGTTTAGAAGATCCACACACCTTGACTCTGTATTCAGGTCATATGTAAATTCAGTTACAGCTAAAAGCATTTGTGTGCCCACACAACTGCTTATATTAATATACAAGGACTAGTCAGCTGCTTTTGTGCCATTTCTATGGGTCACAACCTGACCCAAGGCAACACTGCAGTGCAATGTTTCTTAATGTATGTACACCCTGCACTGCTGGAAAGAACAAGGTGCAAATTTAGAGGTTAAAGCAACACTGCCCATCACATTAGTGGAGAAAATAGAGTACATTTATAACAGGAAATTCCCAGGCTGAAACTTAGCGCTGAATGCTATTAACTGCAAAAAGATAGCAGTTATAAGGTGCAGGGGGAGCCTAAAAAGAGAGCAATAAAAAAAGGCTATTACAACCATGATTTGAACACATTACCCAATGGCAAACATAATCATCAGGATATGACAATCAGTAAATAAAATTAATACAACAAATCATGCATCTAGTATTCCAATAATTATTTTTAGTCATGAGTCTTTGCCTATACCTAGAATCCTTGAGCAGCAATGTATAAGGGCCAAATCCTGCAGCAATGTCTTGCCCCGCCCCCCATCACATTGGACATCTGTGCCTGTGAGCTACATAATTCACAGAAAGGCACAGTAGAAACTACGCCATATTGCAACATACACTGCTGTTTGTTGCAAGTACAGGAGAATTCTTTCAACGACAACTTTTTTCCAAATCATCCAAACAGTGTTAAAAGGTTCAACAGCTATCCACAGTGCTCAGGAGCAGGTGGCGCTGCGGTCTAAACCACTGAGCATCTTGGGCTTGCTGATCGCAAGGTCGATGGTTCAAATCCGCATAACAGAGTGAGCTCCTGTTATTTAGTCCTAATTCCTGCCAACCTAGCAGTTCAAACACATACCAGTGCAAATAGATAAATAGGCACTGCTGCAGCGGGAAGGTTAATGGCATTTTCATGCACTCTGGCACTCATCACAGTGTCCCGGCACACCAGAAGCGGCTTAGTCATGCTGGCCACACGACCCAGAAAGCTGTCTGCGTACAAATGCCAGCTCCCTCAGTCTGAAGTGAGATGAGCACCGCACCCCATCACCACCTTTGACTGGACTTAACCATCCAGGGGTCCTTTACCTTTACCTTTTAGTGCTCAGGAACCCAAATAAAACTTACAGATTAACAATTGTTACACAGAATTGAAGCTAATAATGATGATGATAATAATAATAATAATGATAATAATTCAATTTATATGCTGCCCTTTATCTGAAGATCCCAGGGTGGTGTACAACATTAAAAACATAATTTACATAGCATAATAATTAAAAACAATAAAACAACCACAGAAAAAAAATTGTAACAGTCCCCCACTTTAAAGGGCCATAGATTGTTTAGTTGCCAAAGGTCTGGGTAAAGAGGAATGTTTTTGCCTGGTGCCTAAAGACATGTAATGATGGTGCCAGGCAAGCCTCTCTGGAGAGCATTCCACAAACAGGGAGCCACCACAGAAAAGGCCTGTTCTTGTGTTGCCACACTCCAAATCTCTCGGGAAGGAGGGATACAGAGAAGGGCCTTGGATGACAAATGCAGGGTACAAGTTGGTTTGTATGGGGAGAGGCAGTCCTTAAAGTATTGAGGTTCTGAGCCATGTGAGGTTTTATAGGTCTTTATAGCACCAGCACTTTGAATGGGGAGGGACGCAGGTGGCGCTGTGGGTTAAAGCCTCAGCGCCTAGGACTTGCCGATCGAAAGGTCGGCGGTTCGAATCCCTGCGGCGGGGTGCGCTCCCGCTGCTCGGTCCCAGCGCCTGCTAACCTAGCAGTTCGAAAGCACCTCCGGGTGCAAGTAGATAAATAGGGACCGCTTACCAGCGGGAAGGTAAACGGCGTTTCCGTGTGCGGCTCTGGCTCGCCAGAGCAGCGATGTCACGCTGGCCACGTGACCCGGAAGTGTCTCCGGACAGCGCTGGCCCCTGGCCTCTTGAGTGAGATGGGCGCACAACCCCAGAGTCTGTCAAGACTGGCCCGTACGGGCAGGGGTACCTTTACCTTTACCTTACTTTGAATGGGGCCTGGAAACTATGGTAATTGGCAGCCCCGTCGGGCCAGGATAGGAAGCTGAACTTGTCTTGCCCCTGTGAGCAACCTCATTGTCAAATATTGCACCAGCTGAAGTTTCTGAACCGTCTTCGGAGGCAACTGTACATATAACACACTGCAATAAGCTAAACCGTTATGCTGAGGATATTATAATAAAAAAATACAAAACTTTTCCTGCTACCCATCACCACAAGCATGGAAGTCCATGGTGGGTACAGTTGCAGAAAGGAGGCAACTACAAGACACACTTCTGGAGGCACCTCAAAACTAGAATTGACCACTGCGTGGAAGGGGTTGGAGCTAATATTATTTGATCACGTTTGTGACTGGCTGGTCACCCCAACCAACAAGACTCAGGTTCTATACATAGACTGGTCAGAGGGTACATCTATGTTTAGTTTGAACTTTCATACATGTGCCTGCTGCTGACTGGCCATCTATCCATCGGTCATGCCTAGAATGAACTATGTTGTCCCAATTATAGCAAAGTTGGTATTTGGGGGAACACCATTATTTTTTAATGTCTTACTAAATGTCTTTCTTTATCACCACTACCCAGCCCTCTAATCTAGACGGATGGAAGTTTCTTTTAGAGTTATATTTCATACTACATTTTTACATTTTTAAACATGCTAACAGAGTCGATTCCAGGCTTCTCTATATGTAACAGAACATTTTTGCAAGATGTCTAAAGCACTGCAGAAAGGGATACATTTCTCTTTTTCTAATTCCTATGATTTACTTTAGTTGCTAATTGTAGAAATCACACTCCTTTTGCAGCATTTTGGTGATGCAAATGTTTAGATTATATTTGAAAACAAGTTTACCCTTAAAAGTTTGACCTATACAATCTCAAAATTATGAAGAAAGACAGCTCAAAATTTCCCAAAGAAGTTCAATATACTGAGAATATAAGAAATTAAGTGCTTTATGAAACATTGCACTTTCACTTACAGACTCATTGCTCATTAAGCCCAAAGTTCAGAACAGAAACACAAATAAGTTATCTTACTATTTCTAGGCAACTGTCTTGTATTTTTTGTTAAAAAAAATACATTGTAATCATAGCTCATAAAGCATACCATTGCCGCAATACAAAGGAAAGAAGACATGGTTGCTGTTAAACAGGGAAATAAAACTACTGTCAACAACACTAACATCAGCAAATGAACAAATGACTTACAAGGATTAAGAATGCTGCACAAACAAGTTAAACGTTAACCATACTCTATGATACTGCATGTCAGTTTCATTAAAAATTACAGTTAAAGGGTTAGACTTTTGTATTTGTCATTGAACTCTTGAATAGTTACTGTGAAGCCATTACTTGGCATCCCATATTTCCCTCAGCATGTTTTCAGTTTAAAAAGAAAAGTTAAAGGTCAACATTGTTCTTTCAAATATGGCTTCTTACACGGAAGCATACAAGGCTACTGAAACAGCTGTCTCAATGGATACCCAAGGACAGAAACAGGCATCGTGACTGAGTCAGACAAAAGTGGCTCAAAGGACTAGCTAAAGGTTAACAACACCTTTAATGTTTTATCAGAAATGCCTCACAACGACCAGTAAACTAATTTGCATAAGCTTTCCTCTCTGAGTGCCAAAATAAATGCCTCTATCAATTATGTTTTCTCTCCTACAATCCCTCCGCTCTCATGGAGGGAACTTACCATAGGGAGTGGCTGCAGAATTCATGTAGGAGCAGAACAGCAATACTGATGTAAGCTTGTATATTTAATAAATCTCAGGTAAGCAAAAATGCATAGTAGTCTAATTTTAAAAAAAAACTCACAAAAGCAGATTATACTGTACCTTGTGCCTGTATGCCAGAGGTTTGGCATTTCCAATTAGCAGTCATACTACCGTTTGAAAAATGAATGTTTCTTCACACAAGTGCTTCAGTCTCTTCAGACTCTTGGAGCAAAAAATTTCAGTCCTTCTCTACTTCAATTGTGGCACAACTACTCATGGACTTCTGAATGTACTTTTTCTAGTTATAGAAATGCCTTGCAAATAACTATTTATTTTCATCAAGTGGATCTTTTTTGTATAGTGTCTCACAGGCCTTGAATGCAAAATGCTTTTTATCTGGCCCAAACATCTCTTCTGGACAGTTCCAGCCCAGAATGTCTTTCCTATGTTTTCTCCCATTGATTATAAGCCAGTTGCATGAATGGAATTCATGAGGCACACATAATTAATCTTAATTGGTCTCTGACAAGATCTCTACTCCAATTTATGTATAAACTGAGTCAATTACAATAAATTACAGAAAGTTATGGCATCTGTGAGGTGTAAAGTAGGAATGCATCACAGTGAGGTCATAAGAGGTAAAACAGGAAGGCAAACACAGAAGCAAAACCAAGAAAGCGGCTTGCATTCAAGATTTTTAGTGCTTAGCTCCTATACCAGTCATCTGTTCCAACCCACATCATTCTCCATAAAGACAACATTGTTAGGTCCTGGGAAGCAATTATTCCATGCTCCAAATGAGAGATGTAAACATTTTCTTCTGTCAAAAGAAATGTAATTTTCCATCAACGTTTCATAAACATTTGTAAATGTTTGCCTATTTTGAAACTGTATTTTGCAGCCTGTTGTTTAGTGTGGCTGAAGGAGTGGGTGTCTGTGAAACAAGAGACTTTTGAAATTAGAAGCTTATGCCTTAAGGTTTGGATGGCATGAATATTTGTGGTAGGACGCGGGTGGCACTGTGGGTTAAACCGCAGAGCCTAGGACTTGCCAATCAGAAGGTTGGCAGTTCGAATCCCCGCGACGGGATGAGCTCCCGTTGCTCGGTCCCTGCTCCTGCCAACCTAGCAGTTCGAAAGCACATCCAAGTGCAAGTAGATAAATAGGTACCGCTCCGGCGGGAAGGTAAACGGTGTTTCCGTGCGCTGCTCTGGTTCGCCAGTAGCGGCTTAGTCATGCTGGCCACATGACCCAGAAGCTGTACACCAGCTCCCTCAGCCAATAAAGCGAGATGAGCGCCACAACCCCAGAATCGGTCATGACTGGACCAAATGGTCGGGGGTCGCTTTACCTTTACCTAAGGTGAAACTCAACGTGGATTTTAAAAACCATTTTATCAGATGCACTATATTGATAATCTGGAATAGATATAAAACTAGCTTGTATGTGAAGATACCTTTATGAATCTCAACACTAGAAGTGTTTCATGGAAAAGAGGTGATAGGCAAAGAGAAATGATTAAAGTACCAAGAATTATTAGCGTGGAACCAAGGAGACTGTAAAGGGGACAACTAGCAAGGGAAGGTCACAGTCTCCAACAGTTTTCCTACTTACAGTTTACAGAGAGATTTAACTTACAGTAGATAAAAAGACTTTCGGTATAGAACAATAGACAGACTTTGAAATACAGTTGTGTATGAATGATGATCATGTCATTGCAAAAAATGTACAAATTACTGTTGAAATTTGAAATGCAATAAGAACAAGTTAAAGAATGTATGATTAAACTTGGGGGGGGGCACTTTGGGCATAATAAACAGATGGAACAGAACATATATGGATTAAAAAATAAACTGGGACACCTAGCAACTTCTTACATAGTCTTAGTTGTCCAGGGGGTTTATATTTTGTGGGTTGACAAAGTTCTTGTCTACTGCAAGGAGGATTCTGTTGTCCAACTGGGGCTTCCAATTTCTCTTTTTGTTTTCAACCCTGCTTTCTATCATGTATGTGAAGGGTGAAAACTGTTCCAAGAAGGTATACTACAGTGCCCTTCATCCCATCCAGCTGGGAGCCTTACTACCAAAATCAGTTCCTATGTGAAGTCCTCCACCTCCCTAGGATATTGGTTCCATTGTCCAATTGCATTTACTATCAAGTTTCTCATAATGTTCAACTAAATACACACTGTTCTGCAATTTAAGTACAATAAACGTAGTACTTTGTTGTCTTCTATATGACAGGTATTTATTTGGATATTTGGATATTTGATGAGAGCTCCACTTACTATGAACCCCAATATCTGCTTTATAAAAAAAACCCCACTATACCAATGTTTTGTGCCACACAACCCCATTTTTTGCCATCATCCACACATGTGAATTGACATGTCAAATTGGGGTTTGACCCTATGGAAGTGAGAGCTGGACCATAAAGAAGGCTGATCACCGAAGAATTGATGCTTTTGAATTATGGTGCTGGAGGAGGCTCTTGAGAGTCCCATGGACTGCAAGAAGATCAAACGTATCCATTCTTAAGGAAATCAGCCGCGAGTGCTCACTGGAAGGACAGATCGTGAAGCTGAGGCTCCAATACTTTGGCCACCTCATGAGAAGAGAAGACTCCCTGGAAAAGACCCTGATGTTGGGAAAGATGGAGGGCACAAGGAGAAGGGGACGACAGAGGACGAGATGGTTGGATAGTGTTCTTGAAGCTACCAGCATGAGTTTGACCAAACTGCAGGAGGCAGTGGAAGACAGGAGTGCCTGGCGTGCTCTGGTCCATGGGGTCACAAAGAGTCAGACACAACTAAATGACTAAACAACAACAAAGCTAATGCCCCCCATCAACACTGTCGGATCAATGTGTGCCCCAATGCATAGAAAACTCTTGATTTATCTAGCATAGAAACCAAAAAACAAAAACAAAATTTCAAGCCTATAGCCCTAACTTGACATAAATGATAAGTAACCATTTGGCTTCTTTGGAAAATGAGTAGAAGCTTTCTTATACCAGCAGGCTTTTACAAGTAGGAGCAATGTTTAAAGCATTCTGGTTGATTTGATATCATAATTTTATGGTGATTATTTTATTTTACCCCTTAACTGCAGAAGCTACATCAGTTTCCACTTTTGCAAAATTGAATACAAAAATAAAATGATTTCTTAAAGGCAAACGTTTAAGACTGAATAATATACATTTAAAAAATTAATGGCTCCATTATATTCATTATTTATTAAGCCTTGAAATTCTTGTGCCCATCACATTATAATATTTTATACATGCACACTTTTTATGCCCCACACTTCTTATAAACTGGAGTCTGGGGCAGCTTACAATATAAATACATAAAACCACCAGTACAATAAAAACAGGACTTAAAAACACAACCACAGTCAGTTAACATAACTGAGCAGTGATGAACATTTATAACATCACAATTCTCTCAGCACCACTCCTTCTACAGTTCAAAGGCCTGAACAAGTAAGAATGTATTCCGCTTATGCCAAAAGGCCTCTACTGTGGGGGTCAGCTGAATGTCTCCTGAGTGGGAGTTCCATAAACATACCGGTCTTGGGGGTTTTTATTATAAGCAGTTTCACTGAAATATCAGCTGTGTACTTCATACCACACTCTTCAGTGCTACTTGCATATAATGAGACCAATCAATCTTGATCTTGAATGGGTGATTATTATAAACCATGTCCCTTTACTGTTTAACCAAAAGGTTTATCTGCAAATTAAAAACACAGCTTAAAGTGAGAAAAAGGTCTGTTTGTAAACTGTATTAATACAACCTTATGCATACCTGTTCAGAAGTAAGTTAAAGTGAGTTTCCTCCCTGGTAATTAGATGTAGGGTTGCAGCTCTAGTTATCTTTTCATAGCAGAGTAAACCATTGCTTCCAATTTCCTAAAATAATGTGCTGGAGGAATGCACACTGATAACATGCAAATTCCAGATAAAGGCCTCTAATTTGTTCTGAATGATATTTTTAGTACTACTGAACTATAAGTCCAACACATCCAGCAATAAGCAATGTTGATTTTTTTAAGGATTGTTTCAAAATATTTAATAAGAAACATTTCCTTTTGTTATAGAAAATATACCAGCAACATTTGCTGAGAGTTAAACTTCATTTTAATGTTATCCCTGTCATATGTCAAGTCATCACTGCTTGTTTTTCAAAAATCAATAAAATAGATTTTTTTAAGGAAGTGTCTAAGCAACAGAGCTGCCTCAACAGTAGACAGCAAACCATGAAAACTGGTTGATTGTGGTACAAAAAGGTATTATTGTCAGACAGTAAGACAGCACAAGTGGACAGGGAAGTAGTAACAGAAAGCTTATTTTGACACTGAACCCTGTTAAATTCAACTTAAACACGGTTAAAAGCAAGCATCCAGATTAGTCAAGCTCCTATAACAACCTGTTAGTACCACATGCACTGCCGAAATATAGCCCCCCACCCCCAGCAAAAATGTATATTGGTTTGGAGTCCAGAAAACAGTTCAGCCACTAAATTTTCAACAGAACACTTCAAAACACTTTGGATTGGGTCAGGCATAGGCAAACTCAGCCCTCCGGATGTTTTGGGACTATAACTCCCATCATCCCTAGCTAACAAGACCAGTGATAAGGGATGATGGGAGTTGTAGTCTCAAAACATCTGGAGGGTCGAGTTTGCCTTGCCTGGATTGGGTCCATATTTCACTCCCAACAGCTAGAATGCTCTCCCTAACAAGTAGAGGGAAGTGACAACTTTTCCCAATCCTCTCTTTCCACGGCCTTCTGTTATAGTAATTTACAATAATATTCATCTCCAAAAAATTCTAAATAACTAATATTCCTTCTTTGACTCACTTATAAATTACTTATAAGTTACTTATTTGTAAGATTAGTTACTTGTCTAAAGCTATTGAACAAATCTGTTTGTAGCAGTCCATTAAATGAGATGGCCTAAGAAATCTTCAATATAAGGCTTTATATACAGGTCACACTCTCAAATTTATTCATTTTTAATAAGTAAATCTGTCAGTTGCTTTATCTTGCCCAGAGCAACCCAAAATGAAACAATAAAACCCCACAGAGATGAAACCAAAATGAAAGAGAAATACATTTTTAAAATCCCACCCATGGGGTACAACACTAAACAGTGACTTCTGTGCATAAGCCAGGTTCAGAAACTACAATTTCAAGTTTGCTTATGAGCCAGAAAACACAATAAACCAACGTTCATTAAAACTAAAAGTAAATGTTAGCAAAGTCCTTCTCCTGATCATGTGGGAGAAGGGGACGGGAGGGCACAAGTCTTGCACAAACTCCTTCCTGCTCATGCATGAAACACATATGGTTACTTGTAAATACAGCCATCTTCTGAAGTCAGCAGGCATATGGTTAATTCAAATTATCCACCAAAGTCAGATCTTTCAGATAACCCAAAACTGCAATTTTTGGATTATATGGAATGTCACAGCAGCCTAATGTTTTTTGTCCAAATACATTAGAAAATATGTGGACGAGGAATTAACAGCCTTTAAAAAATAGTTCTATCCCAGCAATAGGTATTTTCATATGGCACAGACATATTGTACTTCAAGTAGCTTGAAATACAATCATTTTAAATGGTAATATAAGCACTCTAGTAAACGTAAAGGAGGAAACCCCATAAAGTCAAGATAACTGGTGGAAAGGTGGCAGCTCCCGAGGAGTTGACAATTGTGAAGGGGCTGAAATAAAGCAAAGAGTTAGTTTTTTGTAGCAGTAGTACTATTCATAAAGGTTGTTAAGGGTATGAAAGCATTTGATCAGATAGCATTTGATCTGCAATACTCAAATTATGCTTTAAGAATTAGCAACAGATGAATACACAAACAAGATCAAGAGTTAAAACCTAACTTCAGCACTGTGACAATCAAATACCACAGAAGACCAAATGTGGAAACTGATATGAAAAGGGGGGGGGGAGTCCAGCAGCTCTCCCAGCTCAGCCATTGTTCTTAGGAAGCACAACTATTCTGGACAGCCTCTTGTTTTTTCTTAGTGACTGCATGGTAAATATAACTAATTACACAGTGGACTCCAGTCTCATAAAGTAGACTACTTTTTTTGTTTCTACCAGATCCTACACGTAATTATTGCAGTTAGTTATGAATATTATCCCCAGACAGCTACTAAACGTTTTTGCTGGAAACTAGGAATCTGAAATATTTTTACAACCCTGAATTAAGAATCGCTGAAAAGCACAGGTCATTTTCCATAGCATTCAGAACACAATAGAAGAATATCCTTTTAGAACACTGCAGTTCTCCCACTTCAGTGCAGCATTTGGGACAGATGCATTATTTTCATGCATGTCTATCAGCAAAATGAACATGAGAAGAAACTTGTTGGATCAGACTGAAGGCCCAATGAGGCCAGCATCCTATTTTCACAGTGGCCAACTACATGCCACTGGGAAGCCTACAAGCAGGACTTAAGCTCAGCAGCACATTGTCCACATACGATTCCCAGCAACTTATATTGAGGCTTTGCTTTTTGTTGTTTAGCCGTTTAGTCGTGTCCAACTCTTTGTGACCCCATGGACCAGAGCACACCAGGCACTTCAGTCTTCCACTGGCTCCCGCAGTTTGGTCAAACACATGCTGGTAGCTTCGAGAACACTATCCAACCATCTCGTCCTCTGTCGTCCCCTTCTCCTTGTGCCCTCCATCTTTCCCAACATCAGGGTCTTTTCCAGGGAGTCTTCTCTTCTCATGAGGTGGCCAAAGTATTGGAGCCTCAGCTTCACGATCTGTCCTTCCAGTGAGCACTCACGGCTGAATTCCTTAAGAATGGATAGGTTTTATCTTCTTGCAGTCCATGGGACTCTCAAGAGTCTCCTCCAGCACCATAATTCAAAAGCATCAATTCTTCAGCCATCAGCCTTCTTTATGGTCCAGCTCTCACTTCCATACATCACTACTGGGGAAACCCTAGCTTTTACTGTACGGACCTTTATTGGCAAGGTGATGTCTCTACTTTTTAAGATGCTGTCTAGGTTTGTCATTGCTTTTCTCCCAAGAAGCAGGCGTCTTTTAATTTCGTGGCTGCTGTCACCATCTGCAGTGATCATGGAGCACAAGAAAGTAAAATCTCTCACTGCCTCCATTTCTTCCCCTTCTATTTGCCAGGAGGTGTTGGGACCAGTGGCCATGATCTTCGTTTTTTTGATGTTGAGCTTCAGACCACATTTTGCGCTCTCCTCTTTCACCCTCAATAAAAGGTTCTTTAATTCCTCCTCACTTTCTGGTTTTAAATGATGTTATGCCAATTGATATTCATAGGGTTATATATTAAAATTTTTGTAAATGCATTTTACTCTTCTGGAAGCCACTCTCTGAGCACATTGGTCCCAAAAAGCAATTTATAAACATTTTAGTAAATAATAATAAAATATCATCCATTCAAACCTGGACTCCACATTTTAAATGCAGGTTGGTTCTGGTTAGAACCATGTTCTCATGTTTCGGCGAACCTGAGGACATGGATAAGATCCTTATAGTGGTAAGGCACACTACACATTCACAAGAACCCTGTTCATATTGGCTGATGAAAGTGGTCAAAGGAGACCTGGGGTTTTAGATGTCAAAAATTATTTATGCTTTATTATACAAAAACCTCAGATAGTGGTGGGACACAAAGCAGGGCTTCTTCTACTGCTCTCAGTGGATAGGTAACTCTAGAAAGGATGAAACAGGTACCGACAGAGAGAAGGTTATTGAGAAATTGGCCATTGAACTATTTCAAACATACCTGTTTGTTATCTTTTTCGAAGTTCTGCCAGTCTAGGTTGTATATAGATATGGCACTGGGGGTATACTTATGACCTTGGCTAAAACGTCTACTACAAAAGATCAATAAAACCAATTATACTCCATTGATCCTGTTAGATCTTTCCATGACCTTTGTTAGCATTGACCATGAGATGCTGGTGATATGACTGAGACCTGTCAGACACTCTTGAGTGCTTTTGCTACTGTTTACAAGAAAGCTAACAGATTACAGAAATGGCTCATCAACATGCCACAATCTTAATACCAAAAGACTGAATTGTGTCTCTTCTCCTGTACAAGGATAACAATGAGAGCAGCATTGGGCAAAACCAGCAGCACATTTGGGGCTAATTTTTGCATTATTTCCCATGCATCAGAACAAAATTTCAAAATAAATTTAGCATTATTTATGAATATTGCATTGTCATAACAATCATTGCTTTTGCAAAGTACATGTGAATCATGGCACGGCCAAGATAAGGCCCTCACTAACATGGCTTATTCAAGACAGTTAGGATGTAAATAATTATTCTCTATGGCTCTGAAATTTCCAACCCATGGAGATCCAGTGAAGCATTGTAGCCAGACTTTTTTGGCATCCAATTTGGCACTTGCCCTGAAGCCTGGGTTAAATCAATAACAAGTTAGGGGTCTTAGTATCATCTATATCTTAGCTATTTCAATCCGATTCTAATTTGATATTTCATATTTGTTATTAAGTCTATTGTTACATATCCTAGATCTTTGGAATGGTACCATGATGGCTATGTTCCAACTCCATTGTTGGAGGCACTGTGCTTCTAAACACCAGTTGCTGCAAACTACAGGAGATGCCTGCATGATTCCCACAGGCTGGCCACTGTCAGAACAGATTTCTGGACTAAAGAGGCTATTGGTCTGATTCATGAAGCTCTTCTTATGAATGGGGTTACAAGTTATAAATCTTGTTCATGAATAGGTATGCAACTAATCATATTGGTTTTTATTGGTTTTTAATTGCAGCACACCATCCTGATACTTTATTAGATGATATATAAATATTTTTATAAATAAATAAAAACCATTTGTGCCCTTTCTTTATTTATCAAAGATTGTTTATGAGAAAATACCTTGTCAAAAATACTTTTCATGTCATCCCCAGACATACTAATGTATGCAGAAGGGCAAAAAATTTGATAGACTAGTCATTTTTTTCCTGAAATAAGTAGCTCACTATTGATTTGTATGGAGTATCAACCAATTATACAATATATAGGCATATTCAAAATCAGCATATTCAAAGTAAAACTCATTAGAACGCAAAAAATATGTATTTAATCTCCTCAATATGTAAATAACAGACACAAAAGCATGAACAGAATACACATTTGCAGTTATCATAAAAATTACATAAATGAGCAAATATGTGCAAAAGCAAAGTAACAGATAACATGAAGCAGAAATATTTTCTGTGCTTCAGGTTCTAACTGCATATCAGATATGAACACACTATAAGGGTTCTCTGCATAAAATGATTTTTTCCTTTGTGAGAAGAAAAACTAATAATAAAATTTATTGCCCTATTTAATGAGATTGTCTTGGTTCCGAATCATAGAATCATGGAATTGTAGAGCTGGGACCCCGAGGACCATCTAGTCCAACCCCTGGGCACGCAATAATCCTGCCCACAGCTAAATAACCATCAAATCCATATATCAGAAATGATTTGCACAAATCCAACTGAAGCAGGGGGGGGGGGACCTTTACCTAAATAAAGAGAATTGCATGAAAGCACATAGTAGACATTTTTCTAATGAATAAAACTAGCGGTTTTAAAACCATTAGCATTTATTTACATCTTGTTGAGCCAGTTAACTGTCCATTTAATCTTCAGCAAGAATGCTGGGGAGGGAGACCATTTGTGGAAAATCTATAGTTACTTTTCCAATGAGAGCATTATGTGAAGATAGTGCAATAATGTGTTTACATGGGCATTAGAAAGACATACTTTCAGTGCAAGCAATACTGCTGTAATAAATTGGGGGGTGCTAGTACCACAGGTAGAACTGACTGCAGGAATCATAACATCTAGTGTTGGTGTGGACTAGTACCTTTCCAGGTTCAATAATTTTATCAACACAATATTTTATCCCAATAAGCCAAAACATTCTTTCTTCCTTGTTATTATTTTCTCAAATGAACTCCTGATAATGTCATATATTCAGATATCAAGAAAGAAAGATAGAAAGATAAAGAAAGAAAGAAAGAAAGAAAGAAAGAAAGAAAGAAAGAAAGAAAGAAAGAAAGAAACACACACCATGTGGATTTCAAATCTAGAAAAGAAAATATATATTATGTGCATACACATATTGGGTCAGATCCAATCAAGACAAATGGAAGGCCTCTTCGGTCCATGGAATAATTTTGATTCAATGAAGAAATCATGCTGGTGGAATGGGAGAGGATCAGATTTTTAGTGATTTCCCCTCTCTTATAGCCCTCTATGCCCTCCCAAAAATTGCTCCAGATTGGGTGATCCTCCAGTTTGCAGTGGAGGATAGTGGGGGAAATGGTATAAGCTGCTTTCTGCTGCTAGGAGCATCCTGAGCAAAACTCCCCTAAGGGGAAGCTACTGGCATTGGAGGAAAGCTCTGAATCAAACCCATAGAAGTATACGCAACAGGCTTCTAAAGCAGAGGTCAATATATACCGGTATATGTCAGGATTCTCTGACCACTACAAATATATTGCTTCCAATTACTAATTTGCAGCTACAGAAAAACTGGAATGTATCTGTAGTTCATATCTAGCAGCTCTTAAACAAGGAGCATTTATGAAGTCATCCATAGCACTGGCAATTGTTTCCTGGTTTTGGAAAAGATAGAAAAGATTGGACAGATTTTTTAAAAAATATATACACTGCACTTTATAGACTTACAGTAGTTACAAATTTATCTCAAACCATTGCCTAACTATGAATTGACATGATGCCTGAATTAACAGATTTTGGTTTTCAATCAATTGGCAATCCAGAAACCATGGTTTGAAGTGAGTTTGTCCTAACTATGATGCCTTAACTGGCAAATATAGTCAGCACCAGTGCCTTTGATGTACCATGCTGCTGTGCTATGAAGACAGAAGGAAACCTAGGAAAATGAAAGGATGAGAAATGGAAGTAGAGAAGTAGATTTACTATTCAGATCAGTCTTCTCCACATACTTAAGCAAGCTTGCACCTGAAATAGACTCAAAGAGAAGCTGCAAGTGACAATTCCTTCCCCACTAAAATATGTTCAATAAGTAGTGTTCATACAAGAAAATAGGAATGGGAGAAGAGGCAGCAAAATAAGTGCTCAAAATGGCCTTAAGATGACATGCACTGTGTCTGTTATCAAGAAGAACTTACCACTATTACTTCAAAGCAGAAGTTTCCATAAACATTAAAACAAGAAAGTTTAAAAGCTACAGAACAGTTAACAATGATAATCATCAGCAGAAAACTTTTAACACACACATTTTAAATATGAAGATACAATAAAGTAGCTACTTGAAAAGCATTCTATATCTGTGGCTTTCTTGTCACATAATATTTCATTTTTTACTAAAATGTGCACATGGTTTAAACATTATTCATTGTTATAACACATTACATTACGTCTTATGTTATATTCTGAAAGAATCAGTATTTGCCGTAGATCAGCAGGTTGAGGCTCTAACACAATAATAATTGATAAATGTTTCATTTGAAGTGTGAAATATATAAAATCTTAGTTCTTGCAAACGCTGCACACACAAAGCATCAAAAGTTCTTATTTTGAGAAATTGTATAAATTTTTTCACAAAGGTTGACATTCACAAAGGTAGGAAGTAGGTATATTATAAAAGATACTATGCTTCTGGTTTTACCAGCACTGTTTTTCAACTCTCTCATTCCAGCTATCAACCCATACCATCTCCTCATGAAATCAGCTCTATTTCCAAGTACAGTGGTACCTTGGGTTAAGAACTTCATTCGTTCTGGAGGTCTGTTCTTAACCTGAGGTACCACTTAAGCTAATGGGGCCTCCTGCTGCCGCCGCCCGATTTCTGTTCTCATCCTGAAGCAAAGTTCTTAACCCGAGGTACTATTTCTGGGTAAGCAGAGTATGTAACCTGAAGCATCTGTAACCTGAGCTACCACTGTATATGTGAAAATCTGCAATATCAACTGTATTTATCTGGTAATACAATTACAATCATTCACTAACATAATAATACCTTTGTATGGAAAATGGAAAGCATTTATCCAGAAACTACAAAGCTGTTTCACAAATGGCTAGTGATTGAGATAGAGAAGCATTGAAAGCTCAACCCTTCTAGCCACTAGCTCTTTCCAACATATTTTATTTTAGTTAAAAATGATAGTACAAAATTTTCTAATTCATGCTGCTTGGATACCAGAAGTGCTTATTTGTATTAAATCACAAGTATGAATCCAACAGATTATCTGTAGTTACTTTAATATTGGTTCACGCTTCTAATGTGCATTCACAGCCTTATCAGAGAAGGTTACCTCCTCTAAAGAACTGTAGATTTAGGCACATGAGCAGACAGGGGCACATACAAATGCCAGTATTCTTAATCTGCACTACATTGCTTTCAAAGAAAATGCGCACCCCTATTCACATTCTTGGGACATGGGTGGTGCTGTGGTGTAAACCACTGAGCCTTGGGCTTGCTGATCAGAAGGTCGGCAGTTCGAATCCCCACGATGGGGTGAACCCCTGTTGTTTGGTCTCAGGTCCTGCCAACCTAGCAGTTCAAAAGCATGAAGTGCAAGTAGATAAATAGGTACCGCTCCGGAGGGAAGGTAAACGGCGTTTCCATGCGCTGCTCTGGTTTCGTCAGAAGTGGCTTAGTCATGCTGGCCACATGACTGGGGGAAACTGTCTGCGGACAAACGTCGGCTCCCTTGGCCAGTAAAGCGAGATGAGTGCCGCAACCCCAGAGTTGTTCGGGACTGGACTTAACTGTCAGGGGTCCTTTACCTTTACCTTTTTATTCACATTCTGGCATCACTAGTCACACCCAACTAGAAATGGCCCGGGACATCAACGCTTAGTAGTGTATTTCTTATGAATATTGGTATTTCAGCCAGTAATTATGTCTGAGCAATGAAAACTTACAACCCAACATAGTTAGATCTTCTGAACATAGTGAAACATTTCAAAGGCTTGAATCTCAAGGCTACTTAGCATTTTAGATTCCACAAACTGGAAGCTGTTTCCTACAGTTCCATATTTATTAACCTTCACTTGATCATCAGTCTAGTTGCAAACATTTTAAATCTCTCTTTAAATACTAAGATTATGAGTCTGTACTTTTGCTTTATTAAAGATGAATTGCTTGTAAAAATTAAAGGAAACTTGATAGCAAAGGCACCAACTTTTCCCTCACAGAATTTCCCTCTTTCAACTTACTACAGTGCGCTATGCTGAAAAGATGAGATTCTGACAAGGAAGGACTCCAACAAACACCTGTTTGTATCAGTTCATGAGAACATGTGCATCCAGGCATAGAACTCGACACAGCCTGTTCACGCCACTGTCAGACTAATGGGAGCTTCTTGAAAAGGTGCTACGTGTGCTGACATCACACCTGTAGCCTACTTACTGATCATGTACTGGTGTTGCCACGGACAGAACAAAGTACTCTGCAAATACTGGCAATTCCTTGGAACTAATTGAGTCATTTGAAAAAGACTAAATAGTCAAAGCAGATCTATAGCTGGTTACTGTCTCTGTGACCCAACAACAGATACAAGCCCTTGAATCCTGTCCTGGAGTAGGAGGACCTTCTGTTGAGGGCAACAGAATCCCTATATGCTATGGGAAAAACACCTCCTACCTGCATTGGTGCTGGACTGAGTACCCAGGTGGGCAAACCTGTGTCAGAATAACGTCTCCCAGGGCTTGGTCCTAGACCCTGCTGATAGACATTTTATGTTGTTAAATCAGTTTACAATTTTTTTATTAAGCCTAAACTTATGTATCACATGTTTAGAATTCTACCGCAAATCTCCAGTTCCACGACTTCAGACAGGCTTATCTCCCAGACCTACATGGAGATGCTGCAGATTGAACCAGAGACCTTTGCCATACAAAGGAGATGCTCTACAACTAAGCTACACCCCTTCCCTGATATAAAAACAACATTTTCTTCATCTTGTACAAGAGTGTTAGTAATAAATTGTTTGATGTTTACTTTGAAACTTGTGTTGTATCTGAATTTTTAGAGATATTATCTGCATGCCACCAATAACCAATCTACTCTAAAATAAATATAAAACCCAGTTTGATATGTGGCAGATATATACAATAAAAACAAAACAAAAATATTTTCCCCAAATTGTGGGAGGAATCCAATGTAATCTGGCACCTCTCAAGTGGGTGTCATTGCCATTCTAAGAGAACAAAGGAGAAGTTCCTGGTGAGCTCTGGCATCTCTTTTTTACACTGAGTGTAATGCTATGGCAATTGATCTTTCTGTGCAAGCATTTCAGCTTCCCAGATAGAATGAAATCCCCTGCCCTGGGGGTTCTCCCAACTCCCCCTACCATGAGCCAGTGGGGAAAGGAGAGAAGGCTACGTCCCACTGTGCTGACGGAAGTCCTTGTATGAGCTTCTGAATCTGCCCCTCTTTATTTCTACAATTAAGTTACCACTTAACACCACAGTTTCTTAGCAGTGCTTAGAGAGTTCCTAAAGTAGGTTCAAAAAGTAAGAAGGCATCAGAACAAATCACATATTTTCACATCTGAACAGAGATAAAGAGCAAGATATGTTGGAAGGAAGTTTTAGCAAGTTGCTTTATTAATTCATAACATCACAGAATCATTGGAAGGGAGGGACCCTTGAGGGTCATCTAGTCCAACCCCCTGCAATGCAGGAATCTCAACTTGATCTTATATGGCAGGTGGCCATCCAATCTGTTAAAACCTCCAAGGTTCTACCACCAAGTCCACCACCTCTTGTGGGAGCCTGCTCAACACTTTAAATCATGGTTGATTTAAACCATGATTAAACCATGATTTAAACCATCGTTCTGCCCGGACACTGAGGTCCAGGTCCGAAGGCCTTCTGGCGGTTCCCTCACTGCGAGAGGCCAAGTTACAGGGAACCAGGCAGAGGGCATTCTCGGTAGTGGCGTCCGTCCTGTGGAACGCCCTCCCATCAGATGTCAAAGCGATAAACAACTACCTGACATTCAGAAGACATCTGAAGGCAGCCCTGTTCAGGGAAGTTTTTAATATGTGACATTTTAGTGTATTTTTCATCTTTGTTGGAAGCCGCCCAGAGTGGGTGGGGAAACCCAGCCAGATGGGCGGGGTACAAATAATAAATTATTAATAATAATAATAATAATAATAATAATAATAATAATAATAATAATAATAAATCTTAATTTTTAAATGACAAGCTTTTTAGACTTCAAATGTAAAATCTGGAATATAGCAATAAGATTAGAAAACTGAATAGATTATAAGGTAAGAAAGATTAAAAAAGAGGAGCCATTCAAAAATAGCTTGCATTCAGCTATTCAGCAGAGCAGAGATGGGAAACCTGCAGCCCTCCAGGTGTAGTTGGGCTCCAACTCTCATCAGCTCTGTAGGCAGCATGGCCAATTGTCAGAGGAAATGCAAGTTGGGATTCAGCAGCATCTGGAGGTCCACAGGTTACCCACCCCTGCTGCAGTGTGTAATAAAAGAGAGGTGTGCCATCACAGAGAACTCACAATGCTTTCTCCTTGAGGGTTTTTTTTTCCAGCTGAAAGTTTTCAATACACAGGGAATTTTGCAAATTTAATAAATTACACAGAATCCTAGAAAGCACAGTTATTAAAAACAGAGCTCTGTTACAGTTGTTGAAAGATGTTTGAAAATGTTGCAAGAGCATCTATATAAGTTCCAGTATTCAGAGAGCAGTGCTTCAATGTCTTGCATGACTACATGTTCCAGGCTCATGGCCTCCAGTCATTATTCATCACTTTCCAATACTCCCCACCTTGTCACTGTACTGATCTTTATCAGGACAAAAAAAAATTTAAAAATCAGTGAACACTGGAATGCTGAATTTATTACATATATTTAAATACTGAATCTATAATTTTCAAAAACCTTTTGATTAAGTCTGTCACAAAGGACTCTTGAGTAAACTTAGCATTCATGTCATCAGAGGAGATGTCCGCTTATGGAGTGGTAACCGGTTAAGGAAGGGGAAGCAGATAATAGGATAATAGGAATAGTTCTCTGAAGGGATGAACGAAGTAGAGTCCCCAAAGGATCAGTATTTGCACCTGTGCTTTTTAACTTGTTCATAAATGTTCTATAGTTAGGGCTGAGCAATAAGATAGCCAAGTTTGCCAGTAACAAATTGGTCAAAGTGGTTAAAACAAAAAGGGACTCTAAAAGGATATCTCAAACTGAGAGAATGGGTAGTGAAATGGTAAATGCAATTAAATGCAAGCAAGTGTAAAGTGATGTACATTGGGGCAAACAAAATTCCTGATTTCATATACAGTGGTACCTCGGGTTACAGACGCTTCAGGTTACAGACTCCACTTACCCAGAAATAGTACCTCAGGTTAAGAACTTTGTTTCAGGATGAGAACAGAAATCGCATGGCGGCAGCAGGAGGCCCCATTAGCTAAAGTGGTACTTCAGGTTAAGAACGGACCTCTGGAACGAATTAAGTTCTTAACCCGAGGTACCACTGTACTGTATATACTAATGGTGTCTGAAATGGTGATGACTGCTCAGGAATGTGACCCCTTTTTCTTTTTTGTGAACAAACCTCTCCGTTCATCCTTCTCCTGGTCATTTATGCACAAGTTAAGAAGTCAGCCCAATCACATCCTTAAGGACCTTGCTTTTTCCTCCATTATTTGAACTGCCCATTTATGCCTATTCCTATTCTGCTTCTTGTTCTTTAACAACTTACTGGCCCATAAGAGGACACATCCTACTACCCCATGACTATCAAGTTTGCTAAGGAGCCTTTGTGAGGGACTTTTCAAAAGGTCAACCAAGTGTGTCATTATTCCCAACTATTTTATCACAGCAAACCTCTCAATGTCAAGAAGCAAACTGCTCATTCTCTATACCAATAAATAGCTGCAACCAGGAAGGTGGAATGGGAGAACAGAGAGAGCCTGAGTTCATGGTAAGGGATACAGTATAGTGAGGGGGGAAACCTTTAAAACCTAAAACTTCTTCACTGACTTTCATACAAAAAGGTGACAGTGAGTCTCATGTGATATAGGTGGGCAAACTATAAAGGGGGGGAAAGGAGTGCCTTAAAGTCCAGTTAAAAAAATACAGAGAAAATTGTACAAAGTTCAAGAAGGAGATCATTTGTTTCCTACCAGCTATTCACTCCTCTGTCAGGATTCTGGTCCCACAATTTGGGAGCCAGCTAAAAAGGATAGCAGTGGCATGCCAGTATTTTTTATTATTCTGACTAAACTTCAGAAAGAACTTTCTGATGGTAAGAGCTATTCAACAGTGGAACAGACTCTCTACTTCACTGAAGGTTTTGAAGCAGAGGCTGGATGGCCTTCAGTTATGGATGCTTTAGTTGGGATTCCTGCATTGCAGGACTAGATGATCCTCAGGGTCGCTTCCAACTCTACAGTGCTATGATTCTAAGTATACAGTGTCTACCATATCATCCCTATCCACATATTTCTTGACGTTTCTCAGCAAACTCTAAAACATAGGTGAGGAACCTCAGACCCAGGAGATGAATACAGCCCTCCAGGACACCACCTGACCCTCAGAACTCTCCCACAGAAACATACCCTCTCTCCCTAGGCCAAACGCCTCACTATCCCTGTTTCACTCTCTGGATGCTTTGCCTTTTGGAACGTGTTTCTGAACTATGATAATGCCTCTTGCTTCTCTGGATACAGAGGGGTGGTGTGCAAGTGTGTGTAGAAACTAAACTACTGTACAAAGGTTACATTTACATTTGCTGCTCTGCACACTTTTGCCTCTGGCTCTGCCCACCACCAGTATGTAGACTTTGGTATTTTGCCCAGAAGGAAATGCAGTCATTGATCTGAAGAAGCTTCCCCACCCCTGTTCTAAAAAGTTGTTAAGACAGGATATACCTTTGTACAAACCATGCCAATTCTTGCTGAACTACAACTCCCATCATCCCTGTGGCTTAATGTGACATGCAAACCAGGTCTTTGAATTGCATCATGAAAATGACAGTCTACTTCGCCAAACCTTTATTAGGCATATTAGGCATTACAAGTATAGGCGATCATAAAACATCCATATATAAAATTGTGAAATATATACAAATAAACAGCCATGTAAAATATGTAATGACAAGGATTTTCATTGGGAAACTGATAGTCACTGTCGCTTACTTCAGATGCAACATGTTATCTAAATTTTGTATTATTGATTCATAACTGGGCAACCGCTTTCCCGATTACTCAGTTGGGCAGTCACATTTCAAAGACTGCCCCATATAGATCACACTGCAGTAGTCTAAACAAGAAATTAGTATGTATTCTTTCAAACTCTTTATTCCCCTGGAAAGGGTATAACTAGCAAACCAGCTGAAGTTTGTAAAAGTAACTCTTTACCACAGCTGGCCTTCCAGAAATAAAGCTAGATTTAAAATTATTTGATGTATTTTCGTTATTTCTGTAATTGGTTCTGCATGTGACACATAGTCCATTTAAAATGTTCTGCCATGTGTACTTTGTCTGGCAGGTTTTTTTTATTAAAAAAACCTAGAAATTGTTCAATCTAAGTGCAATCTGAAAAAAATAGAAGAAGTATATATCATGTAAAGCCTTTACATTTGGTGGTAACTCGTATTATTTACCAATACCACCCATCCTCTCTTTAGTCCATCCAGATCAAACTCTTCAATTTACAGTACCATGTTCCTTCCTGCACAACAACAGACCATATGTATGTAATATCTGAATGGAATATGCTAAGGAGATGGGGAAATGGCAGCCAGTTTTTAAAAATTGTCCATATTCTTGGTATTCCTTCAACACCCCAGATTCCTTCAACACCCCCAAAATTCCACTTACACTGCATTCTAAAACAGCTTCCATTGTTTTGGGCATCAATGTATTCTTAAAATGTCCCCAGACTATCTTCTTTTACAGCTCCTGGGAATATGATCACGTCTTTTAAGTAGTACATACTGAACAGGTGCACAAAGCCATTGTAATTCTGCACCACCTATACTGTTCAAAGTGAATGCAGTTTTCTTGTGGTGACATTCCAACCACAATAAACTAAGTGCTCAGGCAAGAATTATTTCCTACAAGTAATATTGTTAGACAACTTTTCTAGTATTTCAGTCATGCAAAAATCTATCTTTCTACTCTCTTGCAATATATATAAATTTATTACTTTTATTTATTACTCATCCTTCATTCCAAAATGGGTCACAATAATTTAAGATACAACAGTAAAACCTGTTTAAAACACATTACAATCACAAGAACAGGGTGGATCCTAAAATATCAGATGTCAGTGTTCATCAAAGGTTATGAACCAAAAGAATTCCACAGATCCAATCCTGTATAGTATCAGATTAGGCATTACTTATTACTGATCTATAGCAACATTCCTCTTTTATTAAAATACAGCAGTAGCAATGGAATAATCAAAAGGCACAAATAAGAAAAATCTATCTTGCAAAATGTTGTCCCATGTTAAGACAACAGCCTCCCCTTTTGCAACAGAAAAATTAAGAACATTAAAGAAGACTACAATCCAAAACAGACTACTGTTCAAATTAAATCATTTTTAATTCACCACCAGTGTTTTATAAATGATGTTCTCTCTGTTTTTTGCAGTGCTGTTTGTATTTTCAATATGTAGCATGTGATATATAAGATGACCCATTCCATGCTTCAACAGATCTGTGACCATTAATTTGATCTAAACTTCTTTTTTGCAGAAAAACGTGACAATCTTTCACATACTGAACACTGCTAGCCTGCCTACACTTCAATTCAGCTGCAGGCAACAGGTTCCAGCCAGTGTGTTAGTAACACATTCAGCCAAGTTTGGCTGACATTCAGTCAACCGTTCACTACGGCACGAAATCCAGAAGCAATATAAACAAGCTACAAAGGTAAAAAGCCTGTTGCTCTTGCCAGACAACGGAAGTGTCAAGAGAACACCAAAGTACGGCAATATAAAGCACTATTATAACCAGTGATTTAAAAAAACAACAACACAGCAGAGAGTATCAGAATTCATGCTCTCTCTCACACACACGAGACAAACGTCTCCTTTACTTCATTTATACGGGACCCAAAATAAGGTGATGTTAATTCCAGGGGGAGGGGGAAAGCAAAGTGGGGGGGGCAAGAATATATCCCATTTTCTGATACGGAAGATTAATTCTTTTTCTCTCTCTGTCTCTCTGTCTCTCTGTCTCTCTCTCTCTCTCTCTCTCTCTCACACACACACACACACACACACACACACAACCCGGGTTAAGTAAGCGAGTATATCTCGAGAGCTTGAAATACTCACTCAATGAAGTAACTGGCTCCTTCTTCCGAGAATCCCTCCTCCCATCCACGGGGAAGATCTTAAAAAAAGAACAAAAGCAGGAGGGGGGAGAAAGAGAGAGAGAAAGAGAGAGAAAGTGGCAGTGAGAGAAAGACGAGGGAAGCAAGATCTCAGTGCCCTGGAGATAGGCGAGCGTAAATCCCAGTCACACAAAGGTCGTTATCCTTCCCCCCCCCCTCCGCCACCCCCCGTGAGAGAAAGAGAGAGAGAAAGGCAAACACGAGCGCGGGGCGAAGGGGGGGGGAGCAGAAAAGTCCCATTCAGCCTCCCTTTCCCGCCCCGCTTCTTTCCCGCCCCCACCACACCACAAGTGCCCTAGCGGGAAAGTGTAGTTGGGGAGGGCGAGGGGGAGTTTATGGCACCCACCTGAGCGGATCATGTGGCCTGAGTTGACGGGCTCCCCGGTGCGAGGATGCAGCCAAGTAGTTGAGCGGGTCAGGTCGCTAAGGAGGGAGAAGCGGCAAACATGCACCTGTTAGTACTAGAGCCCGTCGTGAAGGGGGGGGGGGAGGAAAGAAAGGAGCGGAATAAGCGGCAGCGCTACCGGCCCCCGCCCCCACCCACACACCGCCACCTCCTTTCCCCGCCGCCCGGCGCCTTACTCGATGAAGAAGACGCGGCCGTCTCCACAGACGCCATAGGACCAGTGCTCAGGTAGAGTGTCCCGCCCCACCGCCTCGGCCGCCGCCATGTTCGCCGCGCGCACAGCCCGCCCGCCTGCCGGAGGGGGGCGGAGGGGGTGCAAGGGAGCGGGAGGGCAAGGCGAGGCGAGGCAGGCAGGCAGGCGCCCGCCGCAAGTGCCCGGCTCTGCTCAGCAGCGCCACCGGCCGGCAGCGGAGAGCGGGAGGCGCGCGGGCAGGCGCGCAACGCACAACGCGGCGCAACGCAACACAAGGTGGCTCGCCTCCCCTGTCTGGGTGGGGAAGAGCGCTCTGTGTGTATCTGTCCCCCACCCTTTCAGTTAAGCCCAGCAGGCAGATTGGGCAGACGGCTCGTTGCCCCGTGTTTGGAAACGGGAGAAGAGGGAGAGAGGGAACTCTCTATTTCGAACAAGCCTGTGGTTTTGTATCCCATAATAGCAGTCCGGGCAACAGGTTGTGTATGCCCAGCTAAAGTCCGCTGTTCCTTGTTTAGGACTTAATAGGTGCCACCCTTAAGCAGCAAAGCTTAGGGCTGTAGGTGAATAAATAGAAACGAAGAATGTGCTACCTGAGCTTCCCAGTCGCATTTCCAATTTCAGACAATCAGAGCTCCAGAGATACAGATATTACTCCTTGTTGTGAAGGCGTCTGAATGCTCCAACTGTTGAAATAACGTCGCCTTTTTCACAGCACATGAGCAAGGCTACTTCTTTTCCCGCCAATTTGTGAACTTTTTTCCTGACTCAAGATCTGGATCTTTTCCCCTTCCTAAACACAAACTTTTCCTGAATTATTTTTTAATTAAAGTGTAAATATAATAAAAGTCACATACACGTCTCTAAATGAAACCCTCCTACTGTATCTAACTGTGGTGGCTCAGCTAAGTGTTTTAACTGCATAGGCAAGAACACATAGGATACTTTTCAGTGTCTGCACTGTTAGGCTTTGTGGGATACTTTGCCACCCTTGACACATGGCAGAAATTAAGCTGCCCTCAATAGATCATCCACACCATACTTTAAAAGCAATCTTACATCACTTTCCCCCAAAGAATCCTGGGAACTGTACTTTGTTAATGGTGCTGCCACCAAAACTAGCTTCTTCTCACAGCTCTTTGTCCACCACACCAGAACTACCACCATATGCAACTATCATGAGGATAAATTTGGGGCCCAGTTTATCTAGTAATTAATACAACGGGCTATTGTAATAGCAATTTAACACATGAAGAAATTTCAAAGACACTTGCTTTTTCTACAATCCATGTTTTTAACCAATCAATGATAAATAAAGTTTGACATGTGAGAATGCTGCCTATACATGAATAGAATTTCTGTGGTGATATTCAGTGGTAGTTATATTGAGAGCAGACCCATTAAAATCAATGAACTTCAGTACTGAACTCCGTTAATTTCAGTGGGTATGACTTAGTTGGATATCACCCATAGGCCAAATTTCAAGTTGAATTTCCTTCCAAAAATATGAATATGCAACTCATGTTACCCTACAAATTGATTTGTATGGAAACAATGGATCCTCATTTTAATACAATTTGTACTCTTTTGTATCATCAGTGGAAATAAAAGGATAGTTCATTAATTGAAACAGAATTTGGGCTCCTCCAGACAACCCATTTTATCAAGCATTTATCCTAATTTGCTTGCACAAAGCATACTTGGATGTTATGCAATGTGTGGTATATATTGAGTATTTATTCTGATTTATTGCAGAGAGGTTATACAACAATGAGCATTCAATCTGATATCTTGTGCAGAAGTTTTATGTATTCCCATTAATCAGTCATTTATCACACACTTTTTGGTGCATTTCCCCATCACTTTCCTAAACAAAAAATGTCAATGTTTAAAACCTTGATTTGTTGCAGTAAAGCATTCAATTCACTTTTATTGTGCAAACTATATTTCTGGTGTGCAGCTGAATCCTGCTTGCAGAATACTAGCAGTTTGGTAGCAAACTTTGTTTCGCTTGTTCTGTTTTCCTTTGAATGCTGTCAGACATAAACTCCTAACAAACATACAAGAGGATACATGTCTCTTCACTCTATGTAATTTGACCCAGCTCTGCACATGGTCTACCCAGGATACAGTGTCTTACTCCTTCCTTTCTGTAAAATTGTTTCTCTTCTATTCCTGCTGAAAAATGCAATCTACAGAGAAACCAGCAGGGCATGGAAGAAGACAAAATCAGAGTTGTTGGAGTGGATCAGCAAGCAAAGTGAAGATAACTTTGTTCCTTTCATTGCTGCACAGGCTAAATCACACATCAGTGGAGATTGTCAACTGTGGGGATTGTAATATTTTCTGCAGCCCTGAACTACATTAAAGAACCAATCAGAGATGTGATCATAATTGTTTGATGTTTTGAGATTGGCAATTACTGTAGGGGAAATTCTAAATATAAGACTTGTTGCATTTTTAGCTAATACTATTTTGGTAGACATGTAACAATGCAGTGTGTACCTACCTAAAATAAATAGTGCATCTCAATCCACAGCATATTTCTAGTTACTGAAATTCTATTTTATGTCAATAGAACAGTGATATTGTAGAAAGTAGCAGGGCAAATCTCTACTTTTTCCAGCAATTGTGTTCCTGTTTGTTATTGTCAAAAGAAAACTCCTCAATATTTCTTCCTTTTTAACAAAATGAAAAGAAATACAAAGCTGTTCCTGAAGGTTAATCTCTACAGCCTGCGTAGAAACAGAGAAACACTGTACACAACCCCCAAGTGTATTCTTTGCAAAATACAGGCCCTCCATCTGTGTGTATAAAATCATGACTGTCATTTCAATACTTCAAAGATTAAGGAAATTCCTTTAAATATGGAAGCTCTCTGTAGACATATCCTAAGTCACTTGTCCAACCTGTGCAAAGCTTTTATTGCTTCAGTCTGTACCGGCTCTCATTTACTTCAATATTGCCTATACAGTATGTGTTGGTGCTCAAAAATGAACCGTTCCAATTATTTCAGCTTCTACAATTAATTCTTAGTTTAGAGTACCAGCAGTATACAACCAAGTTCAGATGATGGCTGTTCTCCTCCTTACTATAAATTTAAAATATGCAGTAATTATATTGTTGTCTTTGGAGTAACTTCAAGTCTAAAACCTTGACCTTATATTGTTTCATGAGCATACCCTGAATTCATAATGTCGCAACTGGCTCAGGCCTTAGCCTTTAAATCTCCTAATTAAAACAATGACACCCTGTAGTATTTTCTTCACCTTCCCTACAATTGACCCATTCACTTTCTGCTTCCATTGCTCTTCCCTCCATGGGCGTAGCCAAGGAGGGACATGGAAGGGCAGCTGCCCCCCATCAATAAAAAAATGCATAGCTAACTGAGGTTCTACTCCCCCCAAAACAAAAGGCCTGCCCCCATAACAAAAATCCTAGCCATGCCCATGCTCCCCTCCCTACTTTCCCCCACTACTTATCACTGACTCACATGTTGAGGCCCTTTTCACTCCTGTAGTTCTCCTAGTTCTAGGGGCTGGTATGTCCTCTGGATTTACTTATGCATGCGGATACAAACATCGGGCCTTAAGGGTTTTTGTCATTGTTGTTGGAATATATCTTCAGAAGTGCAAAAGAAATGGATTTTTAAAGTTATAATACAGTTCAGGATCTGGTGTGTAAGCAATTCCGAACTTCCAAAAACAAAAAACAACACACTGAATGCTACTCATCCTGCCGCAGATAATTACTTGCCAATATTGATTCTGGAACCTTAACACATCCATTAAAATGCTGTTTGCACCCGTACAGAGGTAATAGCTTCTTATATTGGTATTGACATTTTGAATCAGTAGTGTTTTTTAACCTCAGGTGGTAACTTTAAGAAAGAGAAGACTGTAATGATATATTATTCAGTTACATAACCTTCAAGGTTTAATCTCTAGTCCTTTCCTATTAATTTATTTACAGTTTTCTCTCTGTAAACAGCATATTTAGAATATTTGTCTAGAGAACAGAAAATGAAATTGTAGTCCATTGATCATATGGAATCATTGTGAAAACTAGCAGTAATGAAACTGTTCAATGTAGTACAAGAATGAGGAATTACGAGGTGGTAGTAGTGAAATGAGTAGTATGGAAGTGAGAGCGGGACCATAAAGAAGGCTCATCACCGAAGAATTGATGCTTTTGAATTATGGTGCTGGAGGAGACTCGTGAGAGTCCCATGGACTGCAAGAAGATCAAACGTATCCCTTCTGAAGGAAATCAGCCCTGAGTGCTCACTGGAAGGACAGATGCTGAAGCTGAGGCTCCAATACTTTGGCCACCTCATGAGAAGAGAAGACTCCCTGGAAAAGACCCTGATGTTGGGAAGGATGGAGGGCACAAGGAGAAGGGGACGACAGAGGACGAGATGGTTGGATAGTGTTCTCAAAGCTACAAACATGAGTTTGACCAAACTGCAGGAGGCAGTGGAACACAGAAGTGCCTGGTGTGCTCTGGTCCACACGACTAAACGACTAAACAACAACAACAACAACAACAACAACAAGTAGTAAATTGTAGAATGTAGTGCTGTACCGTATAAGCTATCTTTAGTGGCCTCTGTAGTGTCTCCCTATTGTTCCACAGGGATAATACAAGACAATATTTTTGTCCTATAGAACACTTCCTAGTTATAAATATTAACAGCTCCAAACATGAACAGAAAAATGCCTAATGAAGTATTCTCAGTGGCTGCCCTACAAATGTAGAATGTCTTCCAAAGTATATGTTGAGCAGTTCCCCTTCTCTCTGTCGCCTAATAACATTTCTCCGTCTTCTCCACCCAGAGGACCTATCACTTGCTTGTTCTTCCTCTTGCTTTGAACATAGCTGAAGAAACCATTTTTAAATTAATTTTATCCTCTCTTGCAGAGCTCATTCTGTTATATATTTTTAATTATAGGCAACCATAAGGATGGCTTTTCAGCAGTAATGTATTTTCATCAAATTTTGGATTGTGTTTTATAATCATGTAATGTGCTTCATCCTGGGATCCATTGTGTGAAAGGGTGGGTTGGAAATATCCTTAATATATAAAAATAAATATTCTTTTTAATACCAATTCAAAAAATTTCCTTGCTTGTGCTTGTATAGCCAACACTGCACACAAGAGAGAACAGTCAGCAGACTCAGAGTAACCCAAGGATTGCAGAAGTTATTTTAAAAAAAAAACTTTAAGAGGACATAAGCGGAAAAGAGTCCAATGAAAACCAAGAATTTTGAGAAACTTAAGTGAAAAACAAAAAAGTGGGCAGGAGGCGGGGATGGAGTGGAGTGGCTGGAAAGGGAGGAAACAACACAGAGACAGAAAAAGGGATAGAAAGAAACATCTCAACATCTGGATAGATCATTTTCTACTTCACACTGTTTTAAAATGTCCCCAAGGTTAGAAAAGAGAGCAGCCCATAGACATCAATGTGGCTGGGAGAAAAACCAAAATGTGGGAAGAGGCAATGGCAAACACTCAAACAGGCTAATGAGAACTGAGCCTGCTTATAGGTCCGAAATGCTGACTTACTACTGTGGTGAAGGAAACCCTAGGGAGGGGATGGAATTGTGTGGCTAGATAGTACCTGAAAAGAAGCACTCAACACTGAAACATTTTGCTATAGGACCCAGTGCCGGATTTATGTGTAAGCTAAACAAGCTATAGCTTAGGGCCCCACTCTCTTGGGGGGAGGCCCAAAATATACTTTTTCTTAATTGTATTTCACTATTAATATACTTCTTAATTGTATTTCACTATTAATATACTTCTTCTTAATTGTTTTTCACTATTAATATACTTCTTAATTGTATTTCAGTTGAACAATTACTTTAATAAAATACATATTTTGATATGTGCAAATGGATTTAGATACCTATTAGGTCCATAAATTACCATAATTTGTTGTTGACAAAGGACAGCTGGACATATAAAGGGCCCCATTATCTCCAGTAGCATAGGGCCTCATCAAACCAAAATCTGGTCCTGATAGGACCCCACTTGTCATTACTACATAACAGCATCCAGAGATCTCCAAATGAGCTGCAGCAGGGATTTCTTTCAGCTGGAACTCAGCGGAACTCAGTTCTGACACCTCTCAGGTGGCCGCCATTGCCATTATAAGAGAACAAAGGGAGGTGTCCATGGTGAGTTCTGGCATTGAGTTACAAAAGCAAATAAAAATTAGTCCAGTTTTTCAGAGTACTATGAGGGACATGATGTGAACAGTATGCCTTGAGTCAGTTTGATCATAAGCAATACAGGTAGAACAAGAAGCACAAGCCATTCATACCTGCACATGATGGGGAATATGAAATAGTTCCAAATCGGATGTTACAGAGATATATGAGACGTTTGTACTTGCAGTGTATGTGTTGGTTTCTGTTCAGGGGGCCAGCTACAAAATTCCATTTCCCCTCTCCCTTGTGGGTGACCATAGTTAACAGAGATGCACAGAATTAGTCTAAAAGTGTTTTTAAAAGGAGAATGATCATGGAGTAGGAAGAGCAGATCAATGAATAGAGGAAGGACATTGTGAGACATACGGGAAAGTTAGTACTTCTTCCCTTGAGGTTCAAAGATTAACATGAAGAGGCCTGATAGCACGGTGCCATTCCTGCACCTAGTCTTTGTGTAGTATCAGACAACAAGCAATTGCATGCAAATTAACTGGTAAATAATACCTTTCATGTTCATTACAGAAATTTCTCCTTTTTCTCCATTGTAGACTGCTTCCTTCGACTTCCATTCAGTGCATTGAATGGAAATATTAATAAACGTGGGGCGTATAGTTTGGTCACAGCTTCTATTCA